>NW_027271037.1:787500-1095000 GCF_040938485.1 Diadema antillarum
TTGATAAATTCCAAATCAGAATAAACTGCATAACATGCAAAAATAAGAAATGGTTTCAGAAATGATTATCCATTCATTCTCATAATCAGCAGTCACCTCTTAGTCTTGGACAAATATCTGCAAATTAATAAGAGTAATGAACATAATAATAGTGTTCTATATAAACCGTGCAGATGTATTGCTGACCTTCCTTGAAACATCAAATAACAAGGTTCACTATAGAACGCTTATTTCAGCACTTTTGTCGACTCTTTGTTCCTTGAGATACTTTATATTGGAGATACATTATAACTCTATAATAATTCTGGAGAAACATTATAACTTTATGATAATTCCCAGCCCCACACATTCATGAAACTCGATTGTATCACATACTGCAAACACTGCCATTGACCCTGGCCAGTAGTACACACCAAGTTGAAACACTGAATTATCGCTTGAATGAAATGCTAAGCTCTATTAACTTATAGCATGCAGGTTGGGAGTGTTAACTTGACGTGTTCTCTTTATATCAGCACTTTTGTCGACTCCTTATTTCTATAATCATCTATAGTTTTCCATCCCCACACAAACAAAACTCAATCTATAGTGTCACATACTGCAACGATAGCATATGATTGTCATTCACCCTCGACATTATACGCACAAAATTGAAACATCAAATTACCAACTGAATGAAATGCTAGCTTAATTTCCTTTTACCATGCATGTTGAGAGCATCTACATGATTGTTCTCGTGTTCTCTTGTATATCAACGTTTTTGTCAAGTCATTTATGAGCCTCTTTGTCTACACCCCTCTCCCCCCCCCCCCAAAAAAAAGGTCAACTTTCAGGGTGTCGCATACTATAATAGTTATGCAGTTACAATGCAGTTCATGCCCATAATTCAGTTCCCATTAACCTGGCAACTACAAATCAAGTCATGCATCATACTGTAGGGTAGACAACAAAGGGCTTGTTTCAACATTTTCCAAAAACTATTTGTGACATACATACTCTGGAAACATAATAAAGGATAAGCAGGCTATGTGGCCAGTAAAACATAACTACATCTCACTTGAGATCTTGCTTTCGAGTTCTTGCTTGAAGGTTTATTGATAGTATCCGTGTAAAACATTCAAAAAGTATGAACACCTTTAATTCGTCTGACCTGTAGTATGTGCAGGTTCTGTGGCTGTAGAATTAGATGACCAATTCAAGTCACATGTTTTGTATACTAGTATGTACTTGGAGTCATGTGTGAACATAAATGTGTGCGTGTGTGTGCGTGTGTGTGCGTGTGTGTGCGTGTGTGTGCGTGTGTGTGTGTGTGTGTGTGTGTGTGTTCTATTGTGCCTGGTCAATTTGTGCCTGCAAACTACCCTGGGTCCCAGGATATACCGGGTAGTTTGCAGGTTCAAACCCATGTTGGGAGTAAAGAGGTCTGCGCCAAGACTACTACATGCACTAAACTGGCACTGTCCCTCGGACTGTTTGGAGACGCTACAGTACAGGGCCTATGGGAAAGTGTAGTCTTGGCGCAGACTCATTCATGACCAACAAGGGTTTGTGCCTGCAAACTAGCGGTCTGGCAACCCCTTTCCCAACCAGATATTTCGTCAGTTTTTATTTTTTTATGATGTACACCCATAGGACATTCTTTTAGACCAAGTTTGATCCATGGGCTCCATGGGGTAAGTTACACCCGCCAAGGGCCCTTTTAGGGGGGTCCCTGGGGGCCGAACCCACCCTCGGGGATAAGGCTGACGTGCATTTTGTTAATGAGGGGGGTGGTCCCAGCAACTCTGAGGGGCCAAACCTTTTGGGCTTGATGGGGTAAATTGAGTGGTCGCTAGCTCTCTGGCTAATATATATGTTTCAAAAGATCGTTAGTAAGCCTAAAGATTGTTTACAATTCTCAGTTCACTCAGACTGAAAGAAAAAAGAAATAAGTATCTGAACACTATGTAGAATATATCATTGCTAATATGATAATAAGTAATTATCTATACAGCGCCCCTTTGATATTAGACTCAAAGCGCTCAAACAATTACAACAAAATATAACAAAATTAACAATTCTTCCGATCATGGCGATGAAGTATTATACGATAGTCACGAAAATTCTTTGACGACAGCCGTTCACAAAGTATTGAAGACAATCTTCAGAAGAGCCAGTTGTATTGAAGAATGGACTCTTGGCTAGTTTTCAACCTTTTTCATACAAGCTTGTTCCAATCAGACCATGAAATCTACACCTCTCTAGCGTCGGTTTAACCCTCCCACCCTCCCTTTCTCTTTCTTTGCCTGTACTTGTCGTTTCAATTATCATCTATGATCCTCTTGCTAGAACAGCTTTATTTTTCAGCATGATTTATATTATATTCCTATTAGGAACCTCAGATTCAGGATGTTGGGTTAGTATAACACAAAACTATCTCACGGAAGGAATATTACAAAGGTAAGTAAGACCGGCTTGGGAAAGAAGATCAAAGCTTGACTGGCCCTCTTGCCCTCAACATGGTTTTATATTCTGGCCTGAATTCTTTCTCAAGTTACGATGACAAACAAGTTTGTTTTGGACCACAATCAGCATGATCGGTATCTTTTCTTTCTTTCTTTCTTTCTTTTGGGGCGTTTTTAGTGTTTTTGTTGATGATATCCACTTCTTTGCTATTATTTTCAAGGCTGTCAAAATGATAGGCCTAAACGACGAGTAGTGTGACATATTGTTCTTCCTGACTAAAGCATAAAGAGATCCCATTCCTGAGTTTAGTTGTACAGTGCGTATAAAAAAAGAAAAGAAAAGGTAGTCCAACTTTGGAGGGCTAAGATTTCATAGTTGTCAGTAATGGAGAGCACAATTAATCTTGGTTGTGATGAAAGGGGAACTCTTTATCTTTCTATTGGTACCTAATTACAAGACAACAATGACAAATTGCACTTTTTCCAGGTCTCCATGTCTCACTGCATGGTTGAGATTTGTCAGTGAAAAAAGGTAAATATGCCAGCCTGTATGAATGCAGGTTTTTTATTAGAGTTTGTGTATAGAGTTTCTTCTAACATTTTATGGTCCATAACCTGTAACATGGCCTCTGTCCTATAGTTTGGTCACTCCCACGGAGACCAACCCACACAGTTCTTTTTTTTTCTGTTCATATTCAACACATATAGTCAAGGCGCTAATTCCTGTAAGGGGCTTAATTAAGGAGTTCGTTCAACCCACCCCGCAGAAAAGGTTTGACCAGACAGGGTGGTAGATGGGACCTCCATGAACATCCCCAGGTAGTATGTGGTTCCAAATTGTGGTATCAGTAGAATTTCACAGGCCACTTTTCATCATTATTTGTTGGAACAAACGTAAGAGAGTCTGCGCGCGCCAAGACTACTACACGCACCACTAACACTGCTACAGGCGCCAGGGCCAGTGCTGCGTGTAGTAGTCTTAGCGCACGCAGACTTTTTCTTCGACAAACAAGGGTTTTTGCCTGCAAACTAACTTTTCACGACAAGCTGGGGTCGGTGTAGTGTAGTTTCTAGCCGTGTTTATTTCGTCTTTGTGTATTTCTCCGAGTTGAAGCAAGCTGAGTGAGAGCGCATACCCAGTGATTGCGACGCCCAAACCGTTTTTTTTTTTAATCTTAATCACTGGGTATGTGCCCTCACTCGGCTTAGCGCAATACAGCGGGCTTCTGCAATCTGCACAATACACAAGCTGCAACTCAGAGAAATAAAGACGAATAAAAGACGGCTAGAAATTAGACTAGGGTCGGTGACGCTTGTCGCTATTGGGGCACTGAAAATGACAAAATTATCACAGTTTTTGCATTTATTTCATGAAGAATTCATCAAAACTCCATAAAACTATTATGTACATGTTGCTAGTGATGTCAGCAATACAGTGGGATACATTGCAAGGTATGATATAGTGCATGGTTACCATGGTAATCGGATGCTTACAGGTTATTGGTAACTCCCAAAATGCCTCCTACTGCTGCAAACTTTGATATTTTTTTTTATCTTATAGATGCAATAAGAAAAAAAACCACATTTTTTATTGATTATCGTTTTAAAAAAAAGTTTTCTCCTGTTACCATGGCAACCAGTATTATTCAATCAGGATTCCGCTGTCAATAACTTAAAAACTAAAGCCCATAATTTAAAAAAAGCTCAATAAGCATGTCCTTCCTTCTGCATGAGTGTACCACATATGTGAAGAATATATTGAAGCATTCTCAAGTTACAGCAAAGGCATATAATAAACGTCCATTGAAAGAAAGATATCATTTTCGAATAGTATAATGCATGAAATAGTTGCATCCGTCGTACTTTCAACACAAATTTGACTTCAAAGTATAGGCAAATGTAGTTTTTAGTAATGTATGGACACAAATTTCCCTTAAAAATATAGGTGAATACAGAGAGCAAAGCCAATCATATTCTAATGTTAGCTCTTTTGAGTATTTACAGAGCGATGGTTATTCGAAACAATCCTGGAAAAGAGCAGAGGAAAGCAATTGATTGTTCATGTTCTTAAAGGAAGTTTATTCAAGAATGCGGATAAATTCCTTTCTAAAGAAGGAATATACACGTACGCTGCATCATCCATCAAAGAATTAAGCGTACTTTTGTGTTCGTTAGCTATTGTAAAAAATAATAGACTAAAATCAAAAATCATGATATGTAAATTTGTATCAAAACGTGCAGTAATGATGATGATGATGAAGTCTTGTATAGCGCCGGTATCCGCCAAGTCAGGCGCTCATGGCGCTTGCTCCAAAATAAATACATAATTCAGCTTAAATTTCATGGGTGCACCGCTTGTGATATGACAGTTAAAACAAAAAGAAATTGTTCCAGGAAGTCATTGTTTCCAAATGTGTAAACATAAATTCTTACACATTGTCTAGTTTTTCGATTTGAAGAGATGGGTCTTGAGGGTTGTTTTAAAAGATTCTGTGGTAAGAGCTCTGCGGATAGGCTGTGGAAG
The DNA here is from genome assembly GCF_040938485.1 of Diadema antillarum. Classification (NCBI taxonomy): domain Eukaryota; kingdom Metazoa; phylum Echinodermata; class Echinoidea; order Diadematoida; family Diadematidae; genus Diadema; species Diadema antillarum. The sequence continues at coordinate 792,469 of NW_027271037.1, forward strand.
GCCATTCCATATCTTTGCAGCAGCCACGCGGAATGAACGAGCTCCCCAAGAGTTGTGTGCTCTGTGTTCCACCAGCAGGTACTTGTCTGCAGAACGTAGATTTTCTCTTGCTGGGACATAAGATGGCTCTAGTAGATCACATATATATGATGGAGAACTGCCGGAGTAATGACGGAGTAATGAATTAATGCTAAGGAGAGAATGGGTGAAAAATCTTGGGCGTCCTTTCCCTTTTATCCAGGCTAATTCTCGCTATCGCCAATGACGTAAAAAGTACCCGGATGTGGCTTTTTCGTCAAAATTTAGTGCACTTGGTAGCAAGGGCACTTCCGGCGCCGGGCATAATTTGCACAACGCTAGCGTGCGCGTACGTGTACCTTACCTATATAGCGCAGCGCCGACCACGGATACTAGTACAGTAGGCCGCTGTACCGCCGGAGCCAGCGAGTGGCGCGATGGCCAGGCCTGTCATACTCGTACACTGTAGTCCCCGCCGGCGGCCGGCCTTGCATTAACATGCCCCACTGCACGCAGCGCATAAGCTAATTACATAACACATACCGGTACGGCGTACTGCTTGATCATGGGATCGATGTGCACATCACAGATCAGTCATCTCTGCATACGCTGAAATCATGCTGGAAAATATTCACCCACCTGGATATACAGTATAATATAGTCATGGAATGCCCATCTTTTTTTTTTTTTAATTTGTTCTCTGTCGAAATGTCGTGAACACAATCGGGAACGAACAGTGATCTCGAACTTATCCTATTTCCGAAGCAATTTCGTCCAAGTAAGTACGTACAATGTACGTAGGCACTAGGCCTACTACTGAGTACCTAGTGCTACTATAATACTACCACTACTAGTAAGTCGCGCGTGCACGTACTGCGCTGTGGAGTCACCCGCAAACTTCACCCACGCGGCCACGTCACGTCTCGCATGCCAGTAAGGGTCCTATTTCTGCAGATTTTTTTTTTCATTTATTGTCGTGCGAACAACACATGTCAGCTTCGCAGCAACAACCAATAGTCGTATTAACAGCAATTTCTTAAGAATGGAGAAATTTCAAATCATATTAAAGCTGTAATTCAAGTCGAGAAAACCGGAAATACACGTAGAATACAGTCGGTTATGTGGGTAAATAGCATTAGTCACGTATCACGCGCGTACGAACGGAAGTGACTTTGCTACTGGACTATCCCATAATGCACCGTAAATGACGCTTAAGTCAACATCCGGGTACTTTTTACGTCATTGGCGATAGCGAGAATTTTATAGTGTTGAGGTAGGTACTTTAAGATCCGATCTACAATGGGTGGTAATGTTCCTGAAAGGCAAAAGAAACAAACCTGTCTAGATTCCAGATATGTTTAGGGGGTGTCACCTGTAGGCATCCGGTTACCATGGTAACCATGCACAATATTATACCTTACACTGTATCCCATTGTATTGCTGACATCTCTAGCAACATGTACATAGTTTTATGGCGTTTTGATGAATTCTTCATGAAATAAATGCAAAAACTGTGATAATTTTGTCATTTTCAGTGCCCCAAAAGCGACAAGCGTTACCGACCCTAGTCTAATTTCTAGCCGTTTTTATTTCTTCTTTATTTCTCTGAGTTGCAGCTTGTGTATTGTGCAGAAGCCCGCTGTATTGCGCTAAGCCGAGTGAGGGCGCATACCCAGTGATTGCGACAAAAAACGGTCCGGGTGTCGCAATCACTCAGGCTTGCTTCAACTCGGAGAAATAAAGACGACATAAAAAACGGCTAGAAACTACACTACAATTCTCGCTATCGCCAATGACGTAAAGAGTACCCGGATGTGGCTTTCTCGTCAAGATTTAGTGCACTTGGTAGCAAGGGCACTTCCGGCGCGGGGCATAATTTGCACAACGCTAGCGTGCGCGTACGTGTACCTTACCTATAGCGCAGCGCCGACCACGGATACTAGTACAGTAGGCCGCTGTACTTGATACCGCCCGAGCCAGCGGGCGCGAGTGGCCAGGCCTGTCATACTCGTACACTGTAGTCCCCGCCGGCGGCCGGCCTTGCATTAGCATGCACCATGTGTACCACTGCACGCAGCGCATAAGCTAATACATACCGGTACAGCGTAATGCTTGATCATGCGATCGATATGCACATCACAGATCAGTCATCTCTGCATATACGCTGAAAATATGCTGGAAAATATTCACCCACCTGGATATACAGTATATCGTCATGGAATGCCCATCCTTTTTCTTTATTTGTTCTCTGTCGTATGTCGCGAACACAATCGGGAACGAACAGTGATCTCGAACTTATCCTGTCTCCGAAGCAATTTCCTCCAAGTCACGTACAATGTACGTACGGTAGGCAATAGGCCTACTACCTAGTGCTACTACCACTACTAGTAAGTCGCGCGTTCACGTACTGCGCTGTGGAGTCACCCGCAAACTTCACCCACGCTGCCACGTCACGTCTCGCATGCCAGTAAGGGTCCTATTTCTGCAGATTTTTTTCATTTATTGTCGTGCGAACAACACATGGCAGCTTCGCAGCAACAACCAATAGTTGTATTGACAGCAATTTCGTAAGAATGGAAAAATTTCAAATCATAGTAAAGCTGAAATTCAAGTCGAGAAAAACCGGAAGTACACGTAGAATACAGTCGGTTATGTGTGTAAATAGCATAGTCACGTATCACGCGCGTACGAACGGAAGTGACTTTGCTACCGGACTATCCCATAATGCACCGTAAATGACGCTTAAATCAACATCCGGGTACTTTTTTACGTCATTGGCGATAGCGAGAATTACACTACATTATTTTGCAGGCAAAAACCCTTGTTTGTCGAAGAAAAAGTCTGCGTGCGCTAAGACTACTACACGCACCACTGGCACTGGCGCCTGTAGTAGTATTAGTGGTGCGTGTAGTACTCTTGCTTATAGCGCGTGCAGACTCTTTTTCGAAGAATAAGGTCTTTTCGCAAATAAAATGGCCTATAAAATTTTATTGATACCACAATTTGGAATCACATACTACCTAGGGGTGTTCCAGAGGGTCCAACCGACCGCCCCATGCAGTCAAACCTTTTCTGCGGAGTGGGTTGAACGAAGTCATTTTTTCTGGGTCCCTGCGCCTTGACTAATATAGCTCCCAGTGACAAACTATGTCTTGAATATGAAGAGAGAAAAATGCATAATGCTTTATTTTTCATGGGAAGGACAGTATGGTCATGTTGAAGGTTATGCACCATAAAAGGTTCAAGGAAACCCTGAGCATGGATCTGCAGTCGTGCAGACTGCCCTGACGGTTTGAGCACTTTCATTTTAAGATGTCACCCATTCAGTGAAACATGCATTGTTCCTTCACAATAACAAGCATACTTGGAAAAGTGCACTTGATCATTGTTGTCTGTAAAGTTCATGTGCTTGGTCATGCGTGGCATCTGTCAACATAATTAGGTATCAATTGAAAGAAAAAACAGTTCCCCTTTCTTCACAACCAACATTGCGCTCTCCATAGCTGACATGTGACCCTCCAAAGTTGGACTACCTTTTTTATACGCACTGTATAATTAATTATAGTTCGTGTTTCAATTTTCTTGTAAAGCAGAATGGGTGAGGACGCCTTCTGTTATTCTCAGGATTTTTTTTTCCGAAATTAAAACTTGACACCAGGATGAAACGATTTGCTGTTTTTTCATTGTTCTCTCATCTATTTTTGCTTAACCATCTCTGCTGTTTTCAAATCATCTTTACTCCGTGAAAGAGCAGATATACTTTTCTCTTGATACCACTACAACAAATCCATACGTATTGCACTCTAAATGTGTGCCGTACGTAGCTAGTCCTATATGTTCCGTTTTATCAATGATTATAGATTATCAAGGAGCATAAGATTTGTTGGTCTAAAATTATGGAATAATAAAAACAAACATTTGAAACATTTTTGAAACACTATTTTTCCATAATCGAATCTATTTTCCGCACGCCCACTAAGTATTGTTCTTCCTAATTTTTGTATATTTTATATATAAATATATGTTGTTATATAATTTATCTCGGATACTACATGAATCTTTTGCAAATGTTTGATCAATATTATTTCATGACATGCATACTTTGTGCTATGTTTTGATTTTCGTTGATTGGAAATAAACTATGATTAAATTGAATTGAATTGAATTGAAAACAAAGTCGAACTTTTTCGTCATTCAGGAGATTTAAGTTGCAGTTGATTTCAAACTATTGCATGGATGTGAAGTCTTCTATTGTTGCGTGTTTGATAATGCCCTTAAGACATTTCTCATAGATTGCTTTGCTTTTGCTTTGTCTTTTGATAATAACAATAGTCATTGTTATTATAGGTTTTCCCGGCCAATTTCGCACTTTTCTCAGTCCATTTGATAAAAGGTTCATTCAATTTAGCGAAAATCCTCGTCACTGTACATTCTGTCATTCAAAATTGCAACTTGTTCGTGGAATTTGGCATTTCGATCAATGAAATTCGCATATGTGCCTTTCTAATTCGTAAAACGGGCATTCAAATTGGCACGTGCTCTGCAGTCATTCAAATTCGCCAGCACTGGCGGAAAATAGTATTTCAGTCATTCAATTTCGCGTATGGGCAGTCAAATTCCAAACATGTTCATTCAAACTGGCGTAAAATGTTATTCCTATTTTGAAAACGTGAGAACCGTGATTTATACGTACTTAAATGTGAATTTTTGTTTCAGCCACACACTGTTAGGTACAGTAAAGGTATCTTTGACCCTAAACAACTCAAGTTTGTTGTTCTGTAACGCCCCTGTTGCGACACGGATTGTCGCCCCCGGCTCGAGGCGACAATCCGTGACGGAGTTGGCGTCACCAGTCAGTCGTCACGGCATGCGAATCTCGCTCAGAGCGCGGAGGACGTATGCACGCTCGGAGCGGTCATGAATACATAATTAGCTGTGCAGTGTTGTTTTTAAACTATGGTTGTGCAGCCCCAGCATAACATTTACAGCTCATTTTTACATTAAATGAAAGAAGAAAGCTCAAGGTCTAATTTAATGACAATGATTTGATAATACTGGAAAGGGAAATAAGGGTAAAAATACGAGTAATTTCACGCGTTGAAAATAGAAGATTTAAACCCGAAAGAAGTGGGTCAAATACGTTCTTAACCACCTTGCATCTCTTTCAAACTGAATAAGTGGGATACTTGATTATCTTATTTTCAAAATATGGACAAATCAAGTCACTCTATCTTTTATACCTCATGGGATCCAGCAAGTTACAACAGTATGTCACATCGCTCTTTGTTCGAAATCGTCCATTAGCGCCTTCGTACAATGCTGGATCGTGATTGGTCAGAAACGACGGTCGCATGACGCCATCACATCGTCTGCTACTGTGGTTTTTTTCACTTCTTGTGTCGGGTCTCGAAGACTGAAACTCGGCTTAAACGTATATATAATAGGTTTATTCTGTCATATTCTGTCAAAATTTCGTAGATAATTATTTAAGGATTCGCTATCGCCACTTTGTGTTCGCATGGATTTGTCATTTGTTTGACTACTTGCAGATACGAGCACGTCAGCAATTACACACGTTGTAAACAAAAACACATGGGTTCAGTCCCGTATACTGATATTTGTGTTACGATGTTTCTCATGCCTTTTCTTTTCTGAAATGTTCCATTGCGATTTTCTTTTCATGTTTAGTTTTACATCAAGTTGTGGACTACTGGTGATTTGCATGAATGTTAATGTTAAATAATCTGATGAACTATTAATCATGCCACATGTTTTTATTATTACTATTATTATTATTATTATCATTTTTATTATTCTAGAGCCCGAAGGCCTGGATTCATGAAGCAAGCAGTTTCGTTTTCTTTTCAGGCTGATTATTTAAAATGTTAATTCCCCTCCCCCCCCTTTTTTTTTGGGGGGGGGGGGGGGGCTCCCGTTTCTACAGAAGACTCTCTGGAAATGAACAATTGTGAACCAGCATAGAATCAGAAGCATGTCATTGAACAATCTCTCTAATAATTGCATTTCAACGTTGGCAGCTCTATATCATGAATGCAAACAACCCCCCCCAAAAAAAAAAAAAAAAACAACAACAACAACGCACAAACAAACAAACAAACAAAAAACAAACAAACAAAACAAAACAAAACAAAACAAAACAAAACAAAAAACAACGCACACACACACACAAATCTCAGAGAGGGAGAAAGGGAGAAGGAACATGAACAAACACTCCCCTCACACAGCAACAAACATTAGTGAATATAGTGAATATATCTGACTACACAATCAGGATAAAGAGGAAGAAACCTATATATGATAATAAACTTGTGGGGCAGAGTTTAGAAAAAAACAAGTTTTTATTTGTGGACAATACCACCACAGAAGTACACAGGAATACATGGAATGTAAAAGAGGTACACAATGAGCACAAACTATGTGCAATTCATCCATCAAGGTGTAAATAATGTGAATATTCAGAAAGTACATGTGCATGAGGCAAGATGATTGTATATCTGCACACAGTACTGGCTTTTCTTCACACGTGAGTTAAGGTCTTTGGCAAGCAGACAATTTGCATAAATTTACTATTCCTGAATTTTCTCGATACCTCTTTATCCTTAACACTGTCATTGGGTTCAAGCTTTTCAAAACTTGTTAGCTGCTTTAGCTTTGTCATTTCTACCCCAATAGACTAACAAAATAAATGGGTTAACCCCATTATTACTAATCACACACACGATAATCACAAAAGATGAAATTGCCTCATGCAAAAAATGACTGGAAAGGATTAAGATTGGATCCTTGTTCATGAATTGTGAAAATGAGGGTAAGGAATACAAAACACTTTATAAATACAGTCAACTCCGCGTAAGTCGATTTTCACGGGACTGCATGAAATACGTCGACTTGCGCAATAATTCGTCTTATGCAGAGTTTTAATACATGCAAGTCTATGGAGAGAAATAATATGGGACTTTTTCAAACTCATTGACTTAGCCGATTATTCGAGATATTCAACGTCGACTTACGCGGAGTTGACTGTATATCACACATTTATCAGCAGTCGTATCAACTTAATATTTCAAGCAAATGAATGTCAAAATCTACGTTCACAGCCTGTGTCTTTATAATTTTGGCAAGAGCAAAACAGGTATTCAAAAATATGAAAAAAAAACCCTGTAAAACTGGCAACAAATGTCATCTAGCTCTGGAAAGTAGATAAAGATAGCACCAAAGCAATCACAGAAAAAAAAGAGAGCTGCAGTCACGCAGTGAGATTGCAGCAGTACACAATGGGCAAGAGAAAGTAGGTTTCAAGACCTGTATAAGGTACCTGAAAATAATTTAAAAACTGTACACATAAATTATCTCTGTGCTGTAGCATATAAAGATAATGGTTCAAACACAGTTTACTTACAGAGTTTCACATAACACATGCAAGTCACTGTCATGTTCTACAAAAAAAAAAAAAAAACACACACACACACACACACAATTACCACAGTGCCATAAACTATTTTTCTTACTAACAAACATGGCAAGAAAAAAAAGAGTATCAAGTCCTGAATATCAAAGTATAAGAACATGAGGTAAATGATGTACATGTAATACTGTAAAAGTAAAATATCTCTGTTCTGCAGTATATACTGTACAAGCATAAATATTGCGGTTCACACTAAATCTTACAAAAAGGCTGCATCCACCACATGTGCATAGGACAAGAAATGAGCACCCTCCTCTGAGTTCATGCACCTCAATCTTAACTCTGAAGGAAGTAATGCACCTAAAATATATGCACTTTAACTATGTAAACATGAATACATGAAAAAGGCAAGAAAAACAATCATCAGTCTATTCCTGATTATCAAAATCCTCTGTTCCTAATACTGAAGAAACTTCGCATTCCTCTTCACTGCCTGAATCAACTTTGAGGCCTGTCTCTTCAGTATCACTGTCTTCTGTGTATTCATCATCACTATATCACTGTCTTCACTATCTGACAATACTTTGTCAGTGGAGGAACTCACAGAAATTTCTGCATGTGGTGTATTTTCACAACTTCTGCACCTACAGCCAGGTCCGCTAGCATTGTTTTCTTTTTTGCACTTACACTGACGATTGATGCACTTATTTTTTTTACATGAGCATCTTCGAGTTAAGTACAAAATATTATTTTTTACTCTTTCAATATTTCATCTGTATCCCATACAACATCAACTTGGATTTCTCCATTTTGATTTGATACATTCTAACCATACAACGAGATATCGGGATACATGAAAATTGGCTTTAAGGCTTCACCCCACACAGAGCTGACCCAGCATGATCTTTTCCAGTGAAATTGAAGAGCATTGTTGGATGGCATCAGCTCATCCTCGTAAGTACCTTTCCATGAAGCTCTTCTCACCACATCGAGAGCCTTGTGATGATGTTCTAAGGGAGAATCAGAATTTATACTGTCAAAGAGTTCAATGGGATTGCTAAACTTATTCAAACAAGCCCGATTTGCATTGAAGTATATCCACAATATTAGACGATAAAATGAAAGCAAACCATATTCATAGTCTGTAGGGACAGAGGTCTGATTTAAATGACCAGGTGCTCAATTACTTAGATCTCCTGTGATGAAACGTGCAGTAGTATAAAGACATGATATCACTAACTTTTCGCTTTTGGACACACTCAAAGATAATCTTGGACGTAATTTCTTCACAGGTTATATTTAAACACCATCAGATACTGTGATAGCATACAGGCCATCATGCTCTGATTTTTTAAGCTAAAAATGATAAATTATATCTTTCATGAGATAATTTCTTTACAAAATCAAGACAAAACCAAATAAGGTATTATCACACACCAATGAGTGACAGGTCAGGAGATGGCTCTGGAGGAGACTCTTCATGAAGCACTAGAGGAGGCAGACCAAGACAGGGGACGTGAGTGGTCTCTATGGTTAGGTCCACTGGAGGTAGATTAGGAGGCAGCTCAGGTGCAGACTCTTCCACAAGTCGAGGAAGGGGCAAGTCGGGATGGGGCTCCGCAGGATGACTCGGAGGATCTTATTGGAAAACGAAAGAAAAAACGGATGTGAAGGAAAAGATTCAACCTCTTATGAATTTTACTGTTTGTTTCATTATTAATGCATCTACTACTACAACTTAGAGCAAGCCAATATTCAACATTGTGGTCGACCAATTAAAAAAGAAAGAAGTAAAATCGACCTTTCTGACTTGTGATCATATGGAAGCATAACCAACTAACAATGCAGAAAAAACCCAAATAAGAAATAAAATCATACATAAATAAAAATCATGCATTCACTATCAAGTCTTATACGAATTTGCTAAAATCATTGTATGCCATCTTAATTCTAGCACAGAAGTATACGTAAATGATACTAGAAGTTATTACTTTTTTAACACACTAAATGATAAACAAAATACAAAACAAAAAAACATCATTTTTATCACACACCCATGAGTGACAGGTCGGGAGATGGCTCTGGAGGAGACTCTTCACGAAGCACTAGTGGAGGCAGACCAAGACAGGGGACGTGAGTGGTCTCTATGGTTGGGTCCATTGGAGGTAGATTAGGAGGCAGCTCAGGTGCAGACTCTTCCACAAGTCGAGGAAGGGGCAAGTCGGGATGGGGCTCCGCAGGATGACTTGGTAGATCTGATTTAAAAGGGGGTGGTGAAAAAACTGTGGGCTATGATCTTAAATGAAATATACTCATCTTCTAAGCAGGCAGGAATTTAAAAAAAAAAATACTTTATTGTACAGGTCACATATTCTAGCCTACAGCCTAAATTGACAAAATTGGATGAGCTTTAAAATAAAACATGGCAGTGTATAAAGTTTTTAGGGGCCATTTCTCAAGTTTGCAACTCTTTTGAGCATGATGGGAGCCCCAATGAGATTGTATTCCCCATATTTCCTTTCATTAAGGTCATTGGTTTCAGGGAGTCCACTATAACTTGCAAATTTGAGTTCCAAATTTTTATAAAATACAAAAAAAAACAACAAAAAAAAAACAAAATCACCACATCACATCTGTCAATGACACGGCTGGAAGAGGCTCTGATGGGGGCTCTTCAAACCTCTCCGGTAGGGGCAGATCAGGACAGTGGACTGGAGTGGGTACATGAAGCTCCTCTGGAGGCAGCTCAGGTGCATATTTGTCCACAGGTTTAGGGACTGCCAAACCAGGATGAAGCTCTGCAAGAGGCTGACTGGGATGATCTGGTAACAAAAAAGCTCTGTCTTAATTTCAAAACATAGTGAACCCTTAAAGGCATTTAACATTGTGCTCAGTTAAAAAAATATGAGCTGCATGTCCGTACTTGTTATCTGAATATCTGATATGATGTAAATATGAACCTGTGAAAAATTATGCTTTAAGGTTATCATTTAGTGCATCAAAAGAGTGAACTTCAACCCATAGTCTACTGCGACGGAATTATTGTCCTAGGCGATAATAAATACAATTTTCATAGATATCTTGATACTGAATATGTATCTTTCATTATTTTTGCATTCTTGTTTTTTTCATACATCTGAACATTATTAGACAGGTCATGCAGCTCAGTTTAAAAAAAAAAAATTAAATCAGTCAACCACAAGGTTAATCAGTGGCTTTATGCTAACTCTTAAGATTTATGATGTCTTTAACTATCCAATCAATATGATTTTTTTTTTGGGGGGGGGTTGTATTTTTCATCATCATCAAGCCACCAACTGTATACATTAGTAACACAACATGAAACTTCAGTTCTGCAATTGTTAATTACCCATATTTGTCAGATGTCCATCTGCAACAGTTAGACACTAACGCTAGAAATAGAATCCTAACTTGCTTGTTACTATGTTAGACCTATTCGTTAGAGAGTCCAGATCTAGAGTCTAGATCTACATTTGATTTTACAATACCACTCTTGAGGTCTATTCATCAGTTAAAATATCACTAAAAAGTCTTTGGCAATCGACTGTCTTACTCTTACTTCTTTTGAGTTTTGTTAAAAAATGTTAGACGTTACTCTACTACGTTGACTTCTAGTCTTGTTCATGTTAGTAACATTTACTACAAAATTTGCAACGTATGGGACTACACATTCTTGACGTCGTGAGAAAATTACTTTCAAGGGCGCGCGCCAAGCTTCGCGCCATATGTAGAAAAATCTTGACTTCGGCGATCGCAACTTCCGGTGCAAGTCTCTTTTTAGTCAGTTTTTGAACAAACTTTTAAGTAACTTACAGATTTTGCATCTTTTCGATTTTTAAAACAAGTATCGGTACATGCTTCCTCTGCCGAATTAAAGAAAAATTAGAGTATGAATACTTTTATACCAGCCAGGATCCAGCAAAATAGAGGTTTATGTTTCGAATGCATCAAAACTACGAGCAAAATATAAGGTAAATTCAACGAGAGATTAAACATTGAAGATATTTTTAAATATGGACAAATTTTATATCCTAATGAAGAGTACGAAACAGGTAATTGGACTCACCCCACCATGTCGAAATCGTAGACACTAGCGCGAATTGCATGGCAACTGTAATGGAGCTTGTACTGAGTCTCGCAAAAACCCGTGAAATCTCAAATTCGCGAGACGGTCATGCGCATCGAGTCAACGCTGGCACGCGGAACCTCATTATGCCTAATTTGCATACGGCGTGACGACTGACTGTCACGGATTGTCGCCCCCGTCACGGATTGTCGTCTGGCGACAATCCATGACGCTTGTGCAGTTCCCAGTTTTTGACCTCGATGGCGACAATCCATGATGGCAAAAAAAAAAAAATTGTTGCGACACGGATTGTCGCCCCGTCATGGATTGTCGCCCCGGGCTCGGGGTGGTTGCTCCGGTGTTAAGCTTTGGTGGGATGGGTATGAGTGGTAAGTTATGCGTGTGTGTGTGTGTGTGTGTGTGTGTGTGTGTTTGGAGTATAGTAATACAATATGTAAAAACTGTGCATGTGTGGTGGTTGTATAGTGGTAGTGGTATGTTTGTCTGTGTGTATACGTGTGCCTGTATGCGTACGTGTGTATGTGGTATAGTGGCGTATGTGTAGGCCCTATATCAAAGGGTATGTGATGGTGCATGTTTGTGGGCGCAGTTTTGTGCCTGCATGAGTATCTGAGGGGTTGGTGTTCGTGGGCTACGTAGGCCCTACGTAATGCCCCAGTCACACAGTGCTTTAGGATGGATTACGTCCGCCGCGGATAGATACGAATGAGTGGACGCAGGGGGACGCAGCGTGGACGCAGGCATCCGCAGGGACGTATGTAGACGTAACTGTCCGTAACTCATCCGTAAAGAAACGCAAAATGACGTCGCCGAACCTGCGAAATTTTGAAATGTTCAAAATTTCGCAGAGGGACGCCACGGACGCAACCAAGCGTAACTATCCGTAACTGAACGTAACTACCCGTGGCTTGGACGCAGACCATCCGCAAAAAATTTACCTTCCGTCCGTTTGCGTTCGCTTACGTCCACCGTAAGTATCCGAAATTAACCGCAAGTTAACGTATCACAACAGTTTCGTCCGCTTACGGATATTTACGGACAGCTACGGATGTTGCGGACAATTACGTCCTTCGACGTTTTCCGTTTTCCACTCGCATGGGAACACAGAGACTCGTGGGAAGGCACACTACTCCTGTTGCCAAGCTGCAGCGCCTTTACCTGAAGGAATGCTACAACACAGTCGGAGCGGTGGAGAGGCAGAACTGCATGGTCAAATTATGAAATTTCTCCCACAATTAATGGTCATTTTAAGTGGCACCCATATACCATGTATACTCATGACATCGGTTGACTCTTGTTGCTGAACTTTTTTTCTTGTACTCTTCGAATGTATATTTTTCGAAAAAAGCAATATTTTGGGTAGGGGATGGGGTGATAGCATTTTATTCACTTTTCTGGCCGGGGAAGGTGTGGGACAGGGGCAACTATATAAAATGAGAACGAATTTAGTATTTCTCTATAGTCTTACCAATGCACTTTACGCTCCATCGAATGTGTATTACATTTTTTATAATAATAATAATAATAATAATAATAATAATGATAATGATAATAATAAAGGACATTTATATTGCGCAGCTACTATAATAACATACTCTACTGCGCATTCCAAAATGACATGCATACAAGAAATTCAAACAGAAAATACATTACTTCAAGAGATGACTTGATATTGTACTTGGGTGTGGGAGGGGTGTTTGAAAGTTTTGATGTCTTTTTTTTCTGTAAATTTAATAAGCATTGCTTTATCATAAATATCTCCTTAACATAACCCAGTAAGTCATGAATATCGCTGAGCAACGACAGCGTAACCACAGTTTGTCTATTCCATGACTGCAAGTAATATTTTCTTACTCTAATGTTTAACTTGTCGATCTATACTGTATTTCCTTTGTGGTATAGTGATGTTATATGTGACCCTGCACCACAAATACACAAAAAGTCGCCACACATGAAATTTTAGTTGAGAGCATATTCTGAAAGAGCAGACTTTAAGCTTTAAAATGATGCATTACTCAAATCAAATGGACTCTCCTAACCTATCTAAATAGTGGAAAGAATGCACACACTCAGAAAAAGTGTAAACTGAGAAAAGAGGCTCTTAAGTACAGTGTCTATTCAAGCGCTTAATCTTTATCAAGCCGTGCTGGTTGTGCGATGAATGGGACAAAAAAACAGGATGGAAACCACCGGAGTAACAACAATGAGGGGATTATCAGATTAAACTGAAATTAATGATAAAAATAATAATAATAATAATAATAATGCTTTGCGTCCGACGTTACGTCCAAAAAAGTCATTTTTTTCTGCGGACTCCCGCGGAACCTTTGCCGTCGCCAGAAAATTTGTTCAAAACATACGGGGAAAAATGCGGGCGATACGGACAAATACGATCAGATGCGAGTACTTGCGTCCACTTGCGGATATTCATGCGAATTGGGACATAATAGTTCTGAACACTTGCGGAAAGTTGCGGATATTTTCGGATAGTTACGGATAGTTACAGATTGTTATAAATAATTATGGACAGTATGTTTTTTTTTAATCCCTGCTCAGTCAGTGTATTATGACAACAAGGTTATCACATATTGGACTGTTTTACATTGTACACTAGGGAAAACTGAAATAGAATTACGTACAAGTTCGTAATCCTTTAATTTGCTTTACAGTAATAAAAGATATATGACATTTTGAACTTGAGGTTTAAGTTTTATTTATGCAACTCAAATATGAGTAAACTTCATAAATGTAAAGAATACATAACCTCATTATACCACAAAATAATACAATATAGATCTAGAGTAAGAAAATTATTACTTATACAGTCATGGAATAGACATGTGGTTACGCTGTTGTTGTGCAGCGATATTCATGACTTATTGGGTTATGTTAAAAGCAATGTTTATTACATTTCCAGGAAAAAAGACATCAAGACTTTCAAACACTTCAAAAACGTATATCAGGACCTTTACTTTTCATCATTCACATTAATAACTTTTACAGATCATCGGACATATATTGCTTTCTTTTATACTTCTTGCCGGTGATTCAAATATTTTTTTTCTCCCACCAAAATCCATTTACCTTTGTCCATACTGTCAATTCTGAATTTAAAAAAATGACTCAATGGATAAGAGCCAATAAATTATCACTAAATCTTCAGAAAGCAAAGTATATGTTATTTAGTAAGTCTATAGAAGTTTTAGGCACAGATATCATTTTTGATGACGTTCATTTAGAACGTGTATCTCACATAGCTTTCTCGGTATTACAGTGGACGATAAACTTTCGCGGAAGCCTCATATTATTAATATTAGTAAAATGATTTCGCGTAATATTGGTATCATTAAAAGACTTAAATCTCATATCCCGTTGTCTTCTTTGTTGACGTTGTATTTTTCATTAATATTACCTTATCTTTATAATTATGGAATTTTAGCATGGGGTAGTGCCCATCAAACTTTATTAGATAAACTATTGTTATTACAAAAAAGGCACGTCGTAATATTTTTGGCATTTCACCGCGTTCCCATGCAGATCCATTATTCGTGAAAAATAAGATTTTAAAGATTAAAGATTTGTTTTTCTTTCAGCTGGGTCAGTTTATGTTTAATTATAACATAAATGCACTTTCCAGTATTTTTAATTGAATGTTTCCAAGAAATCATTTTTTTTTTATAATCATCCCACCAGGCGATCTAATGAGTTCCATTTACTTCTATTGAGAACCTTATTGGCGCAAAATACATTTGTTTACACTGGCCCTAGATTCTGGAATTCTTTAAGCTGTGATATAAAAAAAACCTCTTTATCTTTGAATTCGTTTAAGCGTAAGTTGAATTTTTTGTTGAATTCATTTTAAGATAATATACTTTTCATTACTTAGCTGGTCTCTACAACCTAAGGGTTCATCGTCAATTATTTAATTCGTCATTCATGTCATTCATCATTGTGTATTTTTTCTTTACATCATCTTATTTGTACAAACTTTGCTGAGCTGCTCGAGCTCTGAAGCACCTCATTTCCCTCTTTCGATCCCGATGTTCAGCGTGTTGGCTTTTCCTTTCATGTTTCCTTTTCTTTCTTTCCTTTCTTTCCTTTATTACTTTCAATGGTATAACCTTCTGTCAAGTCATGTAATGTCGTGTGTTTCTTCTGCTTTGTTCTATCCTGTCTTTATACACAAATATGTTCACATGAAGAATCCTTTGAGTGGTCCACAATCTACAAGCATGCTTTTCAGTGAACCTCTCAATTCTTCTTTTTTTTCTTCTCCAGACATAACTTTGTATCTTGCCGGTATGCATGTATAATTTTTTATTTGTTAACTATTATCTACCATGTAAAGTCGAATACATGCCTATGTTATATCTTCTGATTCATTTCGTGTTATATTTGCCGAAAAGAAAAAAAGAATGAAATAAATGAAATGAAATTAAATGAAACACCCCTCCCACACCCAAGTACAATATATATATATATATATATATATATATATATATATATATATATACACAAAATGTAATACACATCGTAAAGTGGATAAGACAATAGAGAAATACTAAATTCGTTCTCATTTTATAATAGTTATCGCTGTCCCACACTTTTCCCGGCCAGAAAAATGAATGTAGGTTTAAATGCTGTCATCCCATCCCCTACCCAAAATATTGCCTTTTCGAAAAATATACATTCATTGAGTGCAAGAAAAAAATTTCAGTACCAAGGGTCAACCAATGTCATGAGTATATTGGTGCTACCTAAAATGACCATTTGTGGGAGAAATTTCATAATTTGACTACGTAATTCTGCCTCTCCACTGCTCCGACTGTGTTGTTGCATTCTTTCAGGTAAATGCACTGCAGCTTGGCAACACGAGTTGTGTGGCTTCCCACGAGTCTCTGTGTTCCCATGCGAGTGGAAAATGGAAAACTTCGAAGGACGTAATCGTCCGCAGCATCCGTAACTGTCTGCAAATATCCGTAAGCGGACGAAAGTGTTGAGATAGGTTAACTTGCGGTTACTTTCGGATACTTACGGTGGACGTAAACGAACGCAAACGGACGGGAGGTAAAATATTTTGCGGATAGTCTGCGTCCAGGCTACGGATACTTACGTTCAGTTACGGATGATTACGTTTGGTTACGGTTACTTGCGTAAGTCTGCATCCGTAGAATCCCTCTGCGAAATTTTGAACATTTCAAAATTTCACAGGCTTGGCGCCGTCATATTGCGTTTCTTTACGGATGAGTTACGGACAGTTAGGTCTACATACGTCCCTGCGGATGCCTGCGTCCACGCTGCGTCCCCCTGCGTTCACTCATCCGTATTTATCCGCGGCGGACGTAACCCATCGTAAAGCACTGTGTGACTGGGGCATCAACTTGCATAAACTTCCGAATAGTTCGGAACACTTGCGGAGAGTTGCGACTATTTACGGAGAGTTGCGGATATTTTCGGATAGTTACAGATTGTTATAAATAATTATGTACAATATGACGATCCCTACCAAGTCAATGTATTATGACAGCAAATTTATCACACATTGGACTGTCTTACATTGTACACTGGGGAAAACTGAAATTGAATTTACGTACAAGTTGTGAAAAATTTTCGCATTTCTTTAATTTGCTTTACAGTCATAAAAGATATATGAAATTTTGAACTTGAAGTTTGAATTTTATTTGTGCAGCTCAAATATGGATAAACATCATAAATGTAAAGACTACATAACATAATTATATACCACAAATAGAATATAATCTAGATCGATAAGTTAAACAGAGTAAGAAAATATTACTTACAGTCATGGAATAGACAAACTGTGGTTGCGCTGTCATTGTGCAGCGATATTCATGACTTTCAGGGTTATGTTAAGGAGATTGTTATAATAAAGCAATACCTATTACATTTCTAAAAAAAAAAAAAAAAAAAAAACAGGACATTCGGACGCCCCTCCCACACCCAAAGACAATATTTTTAAAAAGATGTAATGTCCATCGAGCGTAAAGTGGGTAAGACTACAGGGAAATACTAAATTCGTTCTCATTTTATATAGTTTATCGCTGTCCCACACCTTCCCTGCCAGAAAAGTGAAAAAAATGATGTCACCTCATTCCCAACCCAAAAATTGCTTTCCGAGTTTCGAAAAATATAGGGCCTACATTCAAATAGTACAAGACAAAAATGTTCAGCATCAATGGTCAAGCGATGTCATGCGTATATGGGTGCCACCTAAAATAACCATTTGTGGGAGAAATTTCGTAACTTGACTTTGCGGTTCTGCCTCTCCACCGCTCCGAGTGTGTTGTAGCATTCCTTTTTCAGGTAAATGCGCTGCAGCTTGGCAACACGAGTTGTGTGGCTTCCCACACGTCTCTGTGTTCCCATGCGAGTGGAAAACAGAAAACTTCGAAGGACGGAATCGTCTACAGCATCCCCTGTACAATTCCCTGTACCTCGAGATTCGTTGATCCAAAAATGAAATTCGGAATAACGAACCTTCGAATAAAGAACCTCGGACTAAAGAGCCTTCAGAATAACGAACTTTTGCAATAACGAAATGTAACCCCGTCCCCACATACACACACACACACATACTCAAAAAGCTGACATAATAAACACATTCTTCCGTCACACACACACACACACACACACACACACACACGCACACACACACACACACACACACACAAACGGACACTAAATTATCATGTGCGCGCGCACATACACACTTCCTTGAAACCTCACCATGACTTTTTACATGACACGTTTGCATGGATGTACACTAGCCATGTAAGTTATGTGTTAGTATTTCAATGACTATGTCCAGAACGATATTACCCGGCAAAATTTGCTTCGAGGGCGGGCGACAATCCGTGCTGCTAGCCCTCGTCACGGATTGTCGCCAGACGACAATCCGTGACGGGGGCGACAATCCGTGCCGCCAACTCCGTCAAGGATTGTCGCCCCCGAGCCGGGGGCGACAATCCGTGTAGGAGCGACAATCCGTGTCGCAACAGCCCCTCTTCTTTCATACATGTTATCAGAACTATACATGCACCAGTACCATAGATTCACTTCACTTTCTTATGTCCAGTCATGGCAGCACGAGTTAGATACAGGCGTATCTCTCAAGAAGACAGGGAAAGAATCATAGAAGCATTTGAGGGTAATAACCTTGATAAATTGATGGCTAGAGCTGATCCAAGAACTTTATTCCTGATGACGATTAACGCAATATAGCACCCACCAAATGAGAATAATGAATAATGGGCTCATTGTGTCCCGTATATAACTTTATTATTAGATGTATCATCGTCATATTTGGCACGTAGAGCGATTCATACTTTACATGATCCAATATTTGAAACTTCTCAAAGTTACCCACTGAGGGCGCTAAATACCAAAATGAAAAGAAGTACCATCTAAATATGCTGAAATCATGATTTTTACTGTATAACTACTGTACCAAAGTATATGTCATTATTTCAGACCAATCACTTTCATATTTCCCATAAAAGAAAGCAGGGCAAACTTCACCATTTGTCGTGGTGGGTATTTCTCAAGATCAGCACATGAGGACGCTATTTGTTCAAATATGAAGAAATACGTAAGACCTACGTGTATAATTGGTATCACATAACGTACCATTTCCTTGGTAATGGAATTTTTAGTTTACAGATTAATAATATGATAAACAAACTTGAATGAAAGTAAAGGGTAGTCTTTGAAAAATAATGCAATTTGATTTATATCTAATAAATATATTGTTTGATACCCTGATATGCTACTTAAAGAAATAACAAAATAATAAGAACACCATTTCAGGGCCATGCACCACCAGCAATATCGGACAGTGCAGATTATATCACAATATTTGCAATAAAATTTGAGGAAAAAGTCACCAAAGTTGTTTGAAATTTGTTTCAAGGGCGTCGGAGTGGCAAATAAAAAAAAAAGTGGTTTGGGGCACAGTGTGCTCCCCCCCCCCCCCCCCCTTGGTCTTTAGGGTTAATTCACAACTGAGTACATTTCAATGGCTCATTTTTCTTCTTTTTCTCCGTATGTGGGTCGGCCTTGAAAGGCCAAAGGACGACTTTTTTGTTCCCTTCCATAGCCTTATTCTTTCTCTGAGTCACATGTTTTTAATGTTTATTTTTACATGTTAACGATTGCCCATAATTTCAAAGTCTCAAAATTATTACATTCTTCGAAACAAAAGTGGAAAACAAACTTGAAACATGAATCTGGAATAGGTATGGCAGTGGTTCGTCCTGGAATCAATGCATGCTATGCAATCAGCGATATGATAATCTACTCGGTATTACGTAATCTATTACGTAATCATGTAACCGACTATGAACTGTAGTAACGAACCTGGGTGAGAAAATATTTTGTCATGCCTTGCTGATCAGTGATACAGGTGAACTTACTTTGTGTAAGCCTTTAGTGAAAGCAGACAGACCTCTCATTTCCCTTTCTACTTTCTACTATCCTATACAAGTCATTCCTCCCTCCTCATCTCTTTCCGATGTGTATTATGTACGGGGTCTGCACGCAAATCAAGCCACGCCCGTAGCTCCACTGTATTATTCATTGTTGTATTGCTCATACGTTTCGCTGAACATTGTGTAAAGGCAATGAAGAAAAACATTCTGTGAACAACTCATGTTTATGTGTGCATATATGCATGTACATGTATGTGCACGTATAATGATAATACAGAAACCAATAAATCAAATTAAAACAAATTAAATCAAAATTAAATCAAAATCAATTTTACTTATTGATAGTTCTTGTGTGAGGGCGAACTCTCAGTCCACTTTTTTGGATGAGCGGTTGATGGTTGAGAGGCATTTATCGACTGCTTTTTTTCTCTCTCTCTCTCTTTCCAATATAGCTCATAGTTTCAACTGCTCCATATCGTCTGATTGGGATAGGTATTGATTTTTTTGACTCAACGATTGTGCTATCTATTCACTTAGATTTTAACGATTTTGTTTTTTATCATCTCGATACTGTTGAAATAGTCGATTAACGAGTTTACATTTTCACTGTAGATTGTACATTATGATTGCATGAGAATAACCATGTCTACCTGAAGTTATGTATGTCATGACTTGATGCTAAAATTAAAATTTGTGAATTCATTTTCATTCAGGGGTTTCGGATTGGTGACAACGAATCTAAATAACATGCTCTTCAATGAAATACATTTTCAATTCAATTCCATTCAATTCAATTCAATTTAATTCAATTCAATTCAATTCAATTCAAATCTGCAACAGAATATCAAAAAGACTATGAGAAACCAGAACATTATAGCACACATGCTTTTTCATTCATGAGTACTGTACGACAAGCACCTAGACTTTTGATATTTTAATGGACCTTGAAAACTTCCCCTTTTGATGCACATTGATAGTGTTTAAATATTCATATATGGATTATGTTGTATTGTATTTCATACGTTCTTCACATTTTCTTTAATACTACGAGGAAACGTTTCACATGAATTTTTTATATGGAATATCATTACTAACGATTACCAGTTACATTTACCGTCCAACCTTGTTCTCGTCCAACTTATGGGGCCGCTTACCTATACATACACACACACACACACCTATACACACACGCATATTAAATAAATAAATAAATAAATATATATATATATATATATATACATAATATATATATATATATATACACATAATATATATATAATATTATACAAACATAATTATGAAGTCTAATGTAATATAGATGTTATTCATGTAAGAAATAAAATATCATGTGAATTCATACCCCTATGCGTTACGATGTATGTATATATGTATATATGTGTGTGTGTGTGTGTGTCTGTTTGTGTTTGCGTATGTTGTTGTTGTTGTTGTTGTTGTTGTTGTTGTTGTTGTTGTTCATTTTCCATCTGTGAAGATGGCTGGATAGCCCATATTCAGCTACACTAAGCTGGTCTTCCATGGGGTCCAGTTGTATGTGGGGTGGGACCACTTCACCGGGTTAGACACCCTGCTCTTTGCGATGAATGAATGAAGCGGGATCTTTTACGTGCATGAGCTGTGACTCTCTCATACACGGGACCTCCATTTTATGTCCTATCCGAGGGACAGAGTGTTTTGCCTCTTGCTAGAGGGAACGGTATGTTTACACACAACATTGCTCAGTCAAGACTCGGGTTCGAACCCGGGCCGCGTGATCGTGAGGCAGACGCGCTACCGACTGAGCCAACTCACCGCCCTCACTCACTTTCGTGTGCCTGAGAATTTGCGGTGCATTAGAGATTCGTGATTATCATCGAAATATTTAATGTAGGCTATTTGAAATGAATGAATCATCATCAGTGGATCGACCACATGAAAACAAAATATGAAAGTGATCAACTCTGCTAAATATTGACACTTCTCACACGAAATATCTTTGGGGTAATTTGCTTTAATTGTCAACAGTCGTGAGTAACATTTGCACAGCGGTGGTGGACATTTCCCTTACTTCAAACAGATCTCAGAGCCTATACATCTTTGTAAGTTATAAACCTTGAGACCATTGTATAGCACCATGATGGGGAAATTAAGTGGATCTGCATAATTACCGTCTCCTATTAGTATTCCCTCGAACTGCGCAAGACATTTCATGCATTGCGGATTTACATAAAGACGATTGAAATGGGGAAAACGCTCATAGGGTTAAGATCTGAATTGATTTATAGCGTTTGTTTGAGGGTTTTGGCAACATTCAAGCGAAAAACTATGAGACGGAATATTCTTAAGTGAAATAAGATTGGAGAATATAATGACACAACAGTTGGCGCAACTACTAACGCAACATCTGACGCAATAAAAGATACACTATGACGTCACAGGTTACTGCAGATCAAAAGGTCAATTTGCAGATGTAGTCTTCGCGAACTCCACATCCGCCATCATCCCAGTCTCTGGCAGTATCCGAGCCAGCCCCGGTATACCATACTTTGCCGCAGTCTTGGCTCCCTCGATAGTTGTCCGGCTGACCTTGGCGCCAATTGGTATACGGAGCGCTCGAAAAAGAATTATCGCTCCAGACCCACCTACCTTCAGTCCTGATGTCGTTGTAACCAATCCAGAACCCCTATATGAAAAGTGTGTTCACAAACAAATTCTGTATAGTTGACTGGCAAACGAATGCTCAGCAAGGTCGAAACAATGTGTTGGATGCAACACATTAGGTACTATAAACAAGTGAAACAATACCTAGTAACCTCACTATACGATTTACGCTTGTCAAGACAGGGTATTTAAAGCCAGTGTTTGAAAACTCGACTCGGATGTTCGCCGAGAGTTCTCTGAAAACCAAGCACAGAGTAACATTCCGCAACAATTAGATTTACACAGAACCAGCTTAACTTTAACCTGTATAATGATGGAGTACTGTATAATCTTCCCCGAAAAATCTCGGGAGATTACCCTGAGTTCTATGGTCTGTCGTATTAAATCGTTCGCGTGCTCAGTGAAATCAACCCTTTCAACCACAGAACTCGGGGTATCCTCTAGAAGAGGTAAATCCTTTAAAATATCAAACTTGATGTTCTTTTGATGCTACCCGGAAGATGATTGTCTACCGTGTTGTGTCTAACAGATTTATGACCTAACCAAACTTCATTCATTTCCTGGAATTCCCTTTAGACAGCAAGAGTTGAGATGTGTGTCAGCTCTAAATATAATAAGAACGCAAAATGTTATAATCGAGTAAACCCTATACTGTTAATGTAATACATTTTAACCCTAAATGTTGATACCGGAGACAACCTTTAATGTAATACACTTTAAACCTTAATGTGATATCCACCTTGCTAATCAAATCACTTATATTTAGGGGTGATATAGAAGACGATTAGGTCGGAAGAACTCAAGAAAAGTCTATTTCACTTGTACACTAAAGAACACCTGACATGCATAGCTCCTCCAGAAGGCATGGAAAATTGTACTTTATTGTATTACAGAACAGAACAAAGAAGGTGCACTTGCTACTAGGATTAAGATAAGGGTTTGTGAAGTTCCTTTTATCTTCATCTAAGGATCTAAGGATCGTTGAATTTTAATCTAAAAAATCCTCAAGCCCCCTCAAGTAGGAGAGGGTATATCTCATCCTTGTGCTCATCCCAGTAGTCTTATTGCAAAGTAACGATTAACTGAAGATCGAGGTAAAAAGGAAAAGAGGAAAAGAGGTGATAGATACGTGTACCACAATTTAGAGATCCATACTCCCTGAATATTCACTTTTCTTCCTCAGATTCACGATTTTCCATTCATTCCAATAAAAATAAGCACCAGATCACTGAATTTCAATTCTAAAAATGTAAGCGCTCCGCATCATTCCCCGTTGGTCCAGCACCATAGACTTTTAGTACACTATAATGGAGAGACAGACGCGGAGAAAAATTATGACAGATACCATAATTAGGCATTCGCAATGTCTTTTAATATTGAGCTTTCTGACTTTCGATTGAAAAATTGTCACATATCCCCCCCCCCCCCCGATTGCGCATCAGTTTTCTAACTTTTGGTTCTACAATTGCGAAATCTCCTATATAGTGTTGAGAGGGGCAAACGCCTTCCCACCATTTCCCACCTTTAACACAAGCTACTGCTTACCTGTGCAGGAGTTGAAACAGTATTTCGCCAGTAATTGTAGAGGAAAGTATTTTCCGCTTCACTCAGCACCGATGTCAAATGACCACCAAGACGGACGCAGTGGTTCTCCGCTTCCTGCCAGTTTTTCCTCGCTAAGAAGAGCCGATAGCAGGAGCCTTGGAACCCAGTCCAGTACTCCGGACAGCAGCAACACGCCTGGCCGCCAACGGCCATGTAGGACGCCAGGACCACGAGAAAAGCAATTGTCAGCTTCATGGTTTCAGGATTCGAGAAGCTAATTAGCTTTTTTCTGTGCGATCAACGATAAAAAAAAAGGAAAATTTGAAACAATTATCAACCTCTAATTTTATTGAAGACAGGTTTATAGGATATTGCCTATGTGTTCCGGCATGTGGTTGGCGAAACTCTTCTCCTAGAAGAAACAAAAAAGACGATTAATATACAGCCAGAGCTCCACTTGTCAACCAATGACACCTCTGAGGGTATGACAAAAGCAATTAGGTAATAATGAAGGGAGCAACACTTTTTTTTTCTTTCATCTCTTTGTCTTACAATACTTTTACTGGTCAATAATGACAGGATCACGGAATAGTTCATGATATAAGGCGCCTTGGCAGATTACATTGTGCAGGAAAACAGCGGCGCCGCCGTTCAGCGGTCCTTTGAGCGGCGCTTTGAAAAGCCCGTTAATACGCCGGGGTACTCAAGCGTATTCCCGCAGTGGCCCGCTCTCCGGCTTTTCCTTTCAAAACGCCGCTAGGGTTTTGCAAACCCTTTTATGAATAACAAACTCCTTGTTGTGACGAACAACTTTTTTAGAACAACGCCCTCTCGTGGCAGCGTCTAATAGTGTCTTTGAACAGTATGCTGGAGCACAGAACTCTACACACAGTGTTTAGTAGTGAAGTTTAGAGTTCTGAACCCTGTAGGTAGCACAAAACAGAAAATGATAAAACGCTGTCACCTCATAGGTTCGTCTCACCTCTGCAATTTGCATACTGAATGCAGGTTCAAATGGCCCATATCAGGAAGATGAAACATGCATGTGATTTAACAATATGCTTTCAATGTTTGTATAGTGTATCTTATCTTCTAAATAATAACGATGTATATTTTCGATCTTTATTTCTACAAACATGGAATATATTTCAATCAGGGCTTTTTATGATGGTTTGACAGTCGAAATTTTAATCAATTTGTCGTAACATGTGTGTATGTGTGTGTGTTGGTTTGTCACTTTATTTTTATTTTTATTCCTTTTGCTGTTATCGGTGATTTATGTATTACAACACATGCAACCAGTAGTGACAGTAATGACGCATAGAAGTCAGGGAGTTTGGGCCAGCACGGGTAAGAGTGTTGTTGTTGTTGTTGTTGTTGTTGTTGTTGTGTTTTTGGTTTTTTTTTTTTTTTTTTTTGCTATTAGGCACATTCATGGTGTACAATAACACGTCAATTAATGAAACTAAAGTTTCCAAACTACACGAATGTCTATTTTCCATGTTCATTAAATCTGTTTAAAATGTATTAAATACAGATTTTGATTTGTGTCAAAATAATTATAATTTTGTTACTGGACCCCATCAAAATAAGCCCTGCTTACACGTGTCCATGACCTTTCATTGCTATACTGTTTTCGATATAATTGCGTGCATATTTTTGTTTGCTTGTCTAAACGGACGTTTCTTTTTTGATGAACGGATGCATACAATTGAATTGAATGTGCATTGCAAATGCATGCAGGCCTGTGGATATGTTGTGTGTGTATTGTGTTCACTTGTCTGTCATTTTTTGCTATTTAAGACAAATCAGTTGAATGTCCTTCTATAATTGTTCTCCAGCATAGCGATGCTGAGGAGGCTCGGCAGTTGATGTGCATACTGCTATCTTGATGACGTCTAGCTGTTTTTGTAACATTATATATATATATATGTGTGTGTGTGTGTGTGTGTGTGTGTGTGTGTGTGTGTGTGTGTGTATTTACTCGCGGTTTGTCTCTCATTAGGTATGCCGGTATTGTTGCCCTGTGTATAGTTTTGTATGATCTTAGATTCCACGATTTATTTTTTTCCTCCATGATCGCGCTATGACTTTTTATAATCAGTATCTCTCGAAATCCTCCCAATCTGTCTAACTCCTTTTTTTTCACCATCGTAATTCTATTATCATAAACTCTTAAGACTCCAAACTACAAGTATCATATCGCGGAAATTATTTCAATCAATATTTCCTTTGAACATTAAAACGTCAATCTTGTGCTGTTAAAACACCCAATGTCAGAAGATAATTTCAAATCCATACCAGCTGTCGAACTATCATTCGACTTTGAATATCAACACGGCAGTTTAATATCAAACATCCAGATCCTCGTCACGCACGTGTGTATGGATACACACTATAGAATGGCGTTACCAGTCGTTTTCTTTTTATCGTTTTTATGGCAAAGCGGTTGTATTTTGTGTACTTAATGTATGTACGAAATTATTACAAGAGGATGAAAATATACTGCGGATGTAGAAAATGAACAACAACATCAAACATACCTGCACTGGACGTGACGGATGCAGGCACTAACTTCGCCTTGCAAACATTTAGACATTTAAACCAGCATGTCTCAGCGAAGTCATAATACCGGTATACAGTTTGTACATTTTATGCTGCATGCTTAGCATCTACCGACATTTGAATCCGACTCTCTCGGTCAGCTAACGAACAGATGTATATAGCGTGACTATTATAGAATGTTAAAATGTACATGTCAAGTATCTGTCAATTCATGAATCTATGTGCTTATTTATTTATTTGTTTGTTTATCTATTTGTTCATCTATTTATTTATCTATTTATCTATTCATTTAGTTATTCATTCAAACGCTAATCCAGGAAGAAAGAAAATATTAGCAGTTGCTTTCATCGAAGTCCTATGTGAACATGATATTTCGGGCAGTCAGAGGCTGCAGCCAAAAGATAGTGATAGAGAAGGCTGCAACTAAACGATTGGGAAAGCATGATCTAAAGAGAGCAAAGGGCTGCTGCAAAATGATCAAAAGGGCTGCGAGATTATGACTGAAAAGGCCGCAGCCAAACCCACCAAAGGGCCGCGGGAAGAGCGTAATAGGGTATAGAATGTAATGCCAACCAAATGCCTATAGAATTCGGCATATACAAAATAGGTGGTACAGGTACAATAGATTTCAGACACCCCGACCTGTCCATAGTGAGATCTCCGATCCCATTGTTATGTCCGGAGAAGATGGACACTTCCGCGATGGGCACCGTGAGTCGATCATTGCTCATTGTCTTTCCAAAAACAAACTTTTGTTGTGATAGCAACGGAGGCTGAAACTGCGTGATTGATGGTCAGCTCCGTGTTGCATTTCCAGCAATATGCAGATTAGTTCACAACCTCTATAGAGAAGTAAGTTCAATAAATGAGTTAAAGTTTCATACACTGATATTGTATTTGGATCGATTCCCTGTCCTTTATCGTTGCGGAAGGTGACGTTGTATTTTTTGTTTGGGGGAGGGGGGGGGGGGGCTTCGGTTTGTAATCTATTATTGATACTGCCGCCATCCAAACGACTGAAAGAATTAACGCTGGATGAGCTTTAATAGGTTGCCTTTAAATAGTATCATACTGTACTTGTTATTAACATAACATAACATAACATAACATAACATGTTTTTCATTATAACTTGTTACAATGCGTGCGTGTGTGTGTGTGTGTGTGTGTGTGTGTGTGTGTTTGGGGCACATGGGGCTATATCCCTGAAAACCTCACACAAAATAATGAAACCAAAAAGATTTATCAATTTGCAGTTACCCAAGCGCGCGGGCACACACACAAACACACACACACACACACATACACACATCTAAAGTAATAAAGTATCTTGTTGTAAAGTATCTAGAGTGCAAAAGTCTAACCGGATACTTTATCAGTCGACACAATCGCAATTCCTTCAGTCTTCAATAGATTACCACGCCCTCTACACAAGAGTGTCTTTAACTATTATTAAACTAATACAACACTAACATTCTTCCGGTGAAAACGCAGAGTCATCTCACTGATGACTTCATCCCCCTTCCAAGCCGGCCACACATCCCACAAAAGGCCGAAGCAATTCATTGCTCTCCTCTACACCCTCTCTAGCTCGTCCAGAACAAAGGCAAAAACGCAATTATTTTCGTATCCCAATAGCCAATTCTAATTTGTTGTCCTAGATCTCGAGAGATTTGTAGCTTTCTTTGTAACTGTCCTGAATAACTCAACGAAATAGAAATGTGACCACCTCAAACTGGTAGAAAAGCAGACAAGTAATAACTTTAATTCTTATACTCTAAACAGAAAATGACGTTCTGTAAATTCATGTTGCTGCCTTCAATGCAGTCATAAATATCCAACTTCATCCATTCTGCAGCTGTTGATTTGGTGACCTGCTAAATTGCATTAAATTTTTGTTTTTTATATGGTCCCATGGAATGTCAATCCGTCAGTTCATTCCAGCCGTTCCTCCAAAATTTGTACTCCAGCTATTACAGACACCATGGTTACCTATGACTGCAGTGACTGCAGAAAAGCAGACCATTTTTAAAGCTTGAGAAAAAGCGAACAATTCGTTCAAAAGTTATCCATTTTCAACAGAAAATAATGGTTGACATAAAGATAAATGTGCTGATCAAGAATATTGTTTTGACTCAATAGGGGAAAGATGTCACGAACACGAAAAGGCAGAGGATTGAGGGAACGTCACTATTTGTTACTCTGCTAACAAAACGAAAAAGAGCATATGCACTCACACACACACGCACACACGCACAAACAAACACACACACACACACAAACAAACATAAGCAAACAAGAAATAGAATCGCCTCTTCCTGGAAAGAGGTCGACACAACGTAGGTCAGTTACAAAGGAATGGACGAATGAATATTTTGAAGAAAATCATTGGAATCTTGTGAATTACACTTTTATCATAATTCCCTTCCCCAGGCCAAATACAACCTCGTCTGCACTTGTCAGATTGTGTGATTATGTGGGGAGTATTTAAGTGACCAGATAATCGTTAAGACGTGTTTATTGCTTGTGATTCTTTGATATATCGTTACACTCTCGAAGTATAATTTGTTTCATGTTTACTTGCATTTGTTAAAGTTTCTGTATTGTCCTGACATTCCTTCATTTCATTTTTTATCCTGTAAATACTTAGGATAAATTTTGCTACAAATCCACATTGACTTGTACATTGTACTTTCTTTGTGACATATTTCTCAACGGTTAAAAAGTGATGACGCATTAGAAGATACTGCCCATGGAATGCATATTATTTTTCATTTGTTTTGAACTCAACTGAAAACCAACCATTATATTGACATCCAGCTTTCGTAATTTCTCTTGTTTGGCGAAGTTGTGTAGTTCATTATGGGCACGTCGTTGATCTCAGAGAAACATGTCCGCAATACAGACAATTTTTTCCTTGAAGCCCTTTCTCCTGGCTTTGAAAATGGCGTACCCTTCAGCTCATTATCTGCTACTGATTTCAAACTATGCTATTAAACTTTGCAAAGATACATCCGCCTATTCAACAGGGAGTTTTCGCAAGCACGACGCGGCCGGGATTTGAGCATACCATGTGCAAATTTGCATCTGCGCATGATCAAATCAGAGAAACGTCCCGTGGGGAACACTGGTGCGCGAGATTCAGCCAAAATAGCGTTCGGTCCCGACGCTGGGCATGAGTGAGCCAGTCAGCCAGCCAGCCAATCAGCGATCTTGTCCCCACGCCTCGTCCTGTACAGGAAAGCGAAACTGCTATGGTGACGGGAGTCCGAGTACGGGTACTTTCACAGTTGATTGCTTCCGCGTACCCTCGGTCTGTCCTTCGTGTAGCGAAAACTTGATCAACGCCTTTCAAATCAGCAACAACACGTAATCTTCCATCAATACCTTTTGTCTCGATACGGAACAATACGCCATGGCAAGCGATTGGGTACATAAGTGTCAATGTATTGAAAGCACCAAGATTACCACTCACGCAACCTCTTGGTAGACCTCGTCATTACATCATTACAGTGACGAGAGGGAGAGAAAAAAAAATCGATTTTGGTAGAACTGAATATATCACATCTCGTCATTTAGATCCATGGTGGTGGAAATTAGCGTAACAATTAAGGTGATAAAATGCTACTTTAAATCTGTTTTCAATATAAAACAGCAGAGAAGTGGTTCACGCATGATGGCGTGAACAAAACGGCTTAGGAACAGCATGTCACACTGCACGGCTTCTAATACAATCTTTTCATACTAATTTTAATAGCTGTACGTCGTGTCAATCATGACTTCGTGAAAATGAATTATGGCTATTACAAATGAAGACAGTATGTAATCATACGGTGCTTCAGCAATTCAGGAGAAGTAACAATTAAGATGAAAGATTGTAATACCTTTATATGTAATACATAATACCACTCGAAGGCCTACTTCAATTTGTACCATCATTTACAAGTGCTACCTCTACATGCATGTTTTAGTACTTATCGTCTTTCAGTGTACAGAACAAGGCAGATTTTTCTTTTGTTTTCAATTACAGGCAGGATTTTGTCTCTGTGTGTGTTCTCGTCAGTGTATGTTTGTTTGTTTGTTTGTTTGGACGAGGTTAGAGTGGACATCATTAGCTTATTCGACCCCTGTTGAGTCTCGCATAAACTATAGTTAGCTATTCTTTCTCAATTAAAATTCATGCGCATTGGTGGGAACTATAATTGTATGCATGTAATTCTTACTTTCAAAGAAAATCAATGGAAAGGAACCGCGTAAAAGATATTCCTCATAGCTGCGATTCACCTTTCTCTGTGTCATTTACACCTACAAATTGCAATACATGTTCTCATCTCTTCTTCACGACTACTTTGTACTTTAAGTTTCCTGGTGTATCCTGTCGCTGCTACGCAGATGACACACATATGTATTTGTCGTTCACACCTGACGCACATGCTCAGCAGCAAAGCGTCACTCACATGGAAATATGTGTCAATTATGTACGTGAATGGATGCTGCTAAACAAACTCACGCTAAATGACAGTAAGACTGAACTGTCATTGATTTGCACATCAAAGCAAATATCCAAACTTTCTTTTGATGGGATATGGGTTAGAAGTTCTGTCATAAAGTCATCTTCCATTGTTAGGAATCTTGGAGTGTGTTTTGACACGCATCTGAACAGGGAAGCACACGTCACAAATGTGTGTAAATCATCATACCATATGATTTATAACCTTAGACGTATCAGGAAATATTTTGATGAGAACAGTATGAAAATGATTGTCCAAGCATGTATTGTTAGTAAAATGGATTATTGTAATGGGTTATTATAATGGACTCCCTGATTCTCAAGTTGGGAGCCTGCAGCGAGTCCAAAACTCCTGTGCAAGGCTTATCTGTGACAAACCTAGGTTTTCAAGGATTACTCCTCTTCTGAAAGATTTACACTGGATTCCGATTCGTAAACGAATATTGTTTAAAATCTTGTTGATTGTGTATAAGCCACTTATCGGTCAAGCCCCCAGTTACATATCCGAATTATTAGTGTTTAAATCTCATCGACATACTCATGATTTGCGCAGTTCTAAGGACACTCTCCTTTTACAGATTCCAACATGTAAAACAAAAGTAACATTGGGAGACAGAGCATTTGCCTGTGCAGCTCCCAAACTCTGGAATGATCTACCATTAGAAGTCCGGAAATCCCCAACAGTAGCAGTCTTTAAATCACGACTCAAAACACATCTTTTCATTTAACTGCTCTTTATTATCAAGCACATCAGAAGCTTTTGCAGCGCAGAAGAATATATGTCTATAGGTTTTGCGCTTTCTAAATTGATATAATTTTATTATTATTATCATCATTATTATGCAACACATACTGCTTTGGCCTATACTGTTATAACAACTACTACCACTATCTATCACTACTTTTTTTTTTATTACTATCTTTTCCATACCGTAATTGCTATATATGAAACAACAAATAACAAACGTCTCGTGAATGAGTAAACAAAGTAAGACCGATTGATAAATTGATATATTATAGTTATATAGAAAGTAGAGACATAGCTAGACAGCTTGATATATATACATGATGACCACAGTTTTTAGAGATGAGATCGCTGAAAGGGATTAATGTTGATCATCGAAGTGGATCTTAAGAGCCTTTGATACCAACAAAGTTATATGAGTATTCGTAATCAGAATTTAATGAATATACATTGAACTCAGATGCAGAATACAGTGCACACTTGTATACCACTTCTCACTCTCTCTCACTATTAAGACTCTGTTATCTTTTTTTATGTGATGTGCTGTTTGTTTTAGTATGTGCTGTTTTTTAGTTGCGTGTTGCATGTTTACATACTATGTACTATATGTATATACACATACATATGGAATCAATATATGTTTTTGCGTGGGGGTGCGTCTATATATACATAACATGTGTGAGAGCGTTCTATGTGCATTCTATTTGCACTTGTTACATATAGGACTATTATTCTTTCTTGATCATATGATGGCTCTGAAAAGAGCCGTTTGGGTTCGATAGAGAAGGGCGAATTCACGCCGTTGAAATCCTCCTCTTTCGACGGATTTTACGACATTTGCCGTTCACCGTGTCTCGCAAAATGCGGATTTCGTGAGGACCGTCATATCTGGGATATGACTTTGCCACTTGGCTGCTGATAGCCTTGAAACGCTGGTCATCGATGAGGGCAGAAAGCGGTGGGTCAACAGTGCGATCACCGTTGAAGCTGAAACCGGCCAACTCATCGCCTTCGTAGACCAAGCTCATTGTCTTCAACAGAAGAGATTGACCGCACTTTACTCTTGCAAGCACATGCAGGAATCTCTTTCTGTTGACCACAATGCCGTGCTCATCATCACCGATCCTCACGCTCGTGTTGTTGCCCTGCAATTCTTCTACGACGTTTCTCTGCGCCGTTCGGGACTTTGCGATGACTACAGCGTGAAGTTCTTTGAGGAGTCGTTGCTGTGAGTCCACTTGTTGACGGAGTGCTTTGATTTCAGCAGCCAGGGAAGACACCGTCGCTCGATGACCATCTTCTTCGTCTTCAACTTGATATCGGCTTCGATCTTCTGTAAAACTGTCAGCCTCACTGGAAAGGTCTTCTTCTGCACAGAATCCAGAGTCATGCCGTTCCCGACCTTGAACGAGTCCCGACTGCTCGTCATCCGATGATGCTTCAGAATCGCTTAGATGCAGATGAAAACTATCGCTGTCGCTTGAAGTATTGCTATCCATGATGATATGTTAAACTACAGAGGAGAAGAAAATTTTTCGGGTATTTATTGAGCTTTAATACTTCTAAATAGAGGTTGTGAACTAATCTGCATGTTGCTGGAAATGCACCACGGAGCTGACCAATCACGCAGTGCTTCAGCCTCCGTTGCTATCACAACAAAGGTTTGTTTTGAGAAAGACAATGGCTAATGATCGATTCACGGTGCCCATCGCGGAAGTGTCCATCTGCTCCGGACATAACAATGGGATCGGAGATCTCACTATGGACAGGTCAGGGTGTCTGAAATCTATTGTACCTGTACCACCTATTTTGCATATGCCGAATTCTATAGGCATTTGGTTGGCATTACATTCTATACCCCATTGCGCTCTTCCCGCGGTCCTTTGGTGGGTTTGGCTGCGGCCTTTTCAGTCATAATCTCGCAGCCCTTTTGATCATTTTGCAGCAGCCCTGTCCACTCTTTGATCGAGCTTTCCCAATCGTTTGGCTCTAGCCTTCTCGATCACTATCTTTTGGCTGCAGTCTCTGGCTGCCCAAACTTCATACAGGACTTCGATGAAAACAGCTGCTAATATATTCGTTCTTCCTGGATTTAAAGAAAATACAGATTGAAATCATTTCCGCGACATTACACATGTAGTTTGGAAACCTGGGAGTTTATCACATCGAAGCATGACGGTGAATAAAAAACTTAGACAGTGGGAAAGATTTCGAGAGATACTTATTATAAAAAGTCATAGAGCGATCATGGAGGAGAAAAAATAATCACGGAATCGTAGATCATACAAAACTATACACGGGGCTACAATGCATACCTAATGAGAGACAAACCGCCAGTAAACACACATACACACACACACACACACACACACATGATATATATATATATATATATATATATATATATATATATATGTATATATATATATATATATACATATTATATATTTAACAAAAACAGCTTGATGTCATTGAGATTGCAGTATGCATATCAATATCAATACATATGGACGTTCAACTAATTACTTTTTAATAGTATAAATGACAAACAAGTCAACTCTTACACAAACACACACACAACACGCACACACACACACACACACACACAAACAAACAAACACACACATGCAACATATCCACAGACGAAAGATATTTTGGAAAGTTTGTATTCTTCTCCCATCATTCTTTCCGCGACCATTTTGGTGTTTGTGTTCTTCACATGCAATGCATGCGTGTTTATTCTGTCTTTTTTCTTTTTAATATATCAGAAACGTCATATCTTCCGGCATTTCGTAGGACTGTAATTATCAAATATACCTGCGAAGAATTTGATCTTCGGGACTACCTAGAGTTTATACCTGTCATTCGGAGGTTTAATTTCTATGTATCCTCTATATAATTGTTTATAGTAATTAATCCCATACTGATACATCAAACGAGATTTAAAAAAAATACGAGCAACAAAGGGAGTCAGTGGCGAAATACAAACGGATGCGTGTGATGATTTTACAAGTCCAGTGCTCTTGAACGAAATCGAGACGTGTTTTTGTTTTAATACATGAGGAGTACGTGATGTAGTACTACCCCCTCCCCGTAGGGTTATGTTCGTATAATACGGGATTGTTTTATAGGGGATAAAAAGGTTTAAAGACAGGAAGGGGGACGTAGGGAGAGACAGACAGAAATGCACAGACAGACAGAAAGAGAAATGTAGTATCTGTTTTATCGTAAATACAATGTGGATCAAAACGACATTTACCGTTGAAATGGAGATGATTTCTTTAAAACTTTTTTTTTTCAAAGTCTAATGATAATTATCACAGATCGAGAAAGATATGAATGATCGCCGTATCAATGAATTAAATTTTCTTAAAGGAGAAAGTTTTGTTCTGTCGAAAAAAAGAAACAAAAATGAATTTTGTATGCGTAATCGAAGAAAAAAAGTATGTTATTGTGCTATTCTTTTCGTCTAAAAGCAATGAAAGAATTTCACGATCAAATATTGATTTGGAATGACAATTTCATGTTTAGATAATGTTTCATGCTTGTTATTTTACATACCGTTATCATCATGTGTCATTCTTAACTCTCTTTGCTATAAAAGCGGATTGGAAAGACAGCTGCCCGTATAGAGGTGAACCACTACAAAAATAAATGATAAAACAGGTAACGATAATGATACTGCAAGTGTAAAGTAGATATTAAAAACCTATAGCTACACCTCTACCGACAGCAACGTCATGCACTTTTCCCTGTGTGTCTAACGTGAATGTTGAAAAGCAGACCAGTTTATGGAGCTTGAGAAAAAGCGAACAATTCATTGAAAAGTTATCCATTTGTAATAGAAAATGATGGTTGTTAAAAATCAACATCCTGATGAAGACCATTGTTTTGACTATTAAAATTGGGGAAAGATGTCACGAACACGAAAATGCAGAGGACTGAGGAAACTTCACTTAAAAAATTGTTACTCAGCTAGCAAAACTACAAAGAACACACGCACTCACACACACACACACACATACACACACACACACACACACACACACACACACACAAGAAGTAGAATCGCCTCTTCCTGGAAAGAGGTCGATATAATGTCAGTTATTAAGGAATGAACGAATGAATACCTTGAAGAAAAA
Organism: Diadema antillarum; assembly: GCF_040938485.1. Taxonomy (NCBI): domain Eukaryota; kingdom Metazoa; phylum Echinodermata; class Echinoidea; order Diadematoida; family Diadematidae; genus Diadema; species Diadema antillarum. Next base: position 828,631 of record NW_027271037.1, read on the forward strand.
AGTTGGAATCTTGTGGAATACACTTCTATCATACACACCCTTCCCGATCCAGGGCAAATACAACCTCGTATGCCCTTGTCAGGTTTTGTGATAATTTGGGGTGTGTAAAACTGACAAGATAATCGTTAAGACATGTTCAATGCTTGTGATTCTTTGATATATCATTACACTCTCGAAGTATAATTTGTTTCATGTTTACTTGCCTTCGATAAGGTTTCTGTATTGTCCTGACATTCCTTCATTTCATTTTGATTTTCTTTATCCTTTCTATCGCCGCAAATACTTTGGATAAATTTTGCTACAAATTCACATTTTCGTCTTGACTTCGCGGTATATTGTACTTTCTTTGTGACATAGTTCTCAAAGAATAAACAGTGATGACGCATATTTCACACATAAGAAGTTACTGCCCAAGTTATGCATATTATCTTTCATTTGTTTGGAATTCAGCTGAAAACCAAGCATAATTATATTGACACCCAGCTTTTGTAATTTTTCCTTTCTTGACGAAGTTGTGTAGTTCATTATGGGCACGTCGTTGATCCCAGAGAAACAGTCCCATATACAGGCATTTTTTTCCTTGAAGCCTTTCCTCCTATCTTTACGAAAGGCGTAGCCTCAGTTTATTATCTGCTACTGATTTCTAAGTATGCTATTAAACTTTGCAAAAGACGCGTGCAGCCTATTCAATAGCTGATTCATGCCTTGCAAATCAGCAACAGCACCTGATCATCCATCACTACCTTTTGTCTCGATACGGAACAGTACGGGATGGCAAGCAATTGGGTACAAACGTGTCAATGTATTGAAAGCACCGAGATTACCACTCACCCAACTTTTTGGTAGAACTCGTCATTACATCATTACAGTGACGAGAAAGAGAGAGAGAGAGAGAGAGAGAGAGAGAGAGAGGGAGGGAGGGGGGACTGAAATTGATTTTTGGTAGACCTGAATATATTACATGTTGTCATTTTAGATCCAAGGTGGTGGATAGCGTATTAAGTTGATAAAATGCTACTTTCAATCTGTTTTCAATAGAAACAGCAGAGAAGGCGTTCACGCGTGATGGCGTGAGCAAGTATTCAAAACGGCCTTTACAGCATGTCACACCGCACGTCGACTAAACACATACAATCTTTTCCTACTATAGCTACATTGTGCAAATCATGACTTCGTGAAATGAATTAGGGCTATTACAAATGATGACGGTATGTAATTATACGGCGCTTCAGCACTTCAGGAGAAATAACAATTGAGCTGAAAGATTGTAATAGTTTTACATGCAATACATAATACAGTACAGATGTACCACTCGAAGGCCTACTTCAATTTGTACCATGATTAACAAGTGCTAACTGTACATGCATGTTTTATTATCGTTCGTCTTTCAATGTACAGAACAAGGCAGATTTTTCTTTTTTTTTCAATTACAGGCAGAATTTTGTCTGTGTGTGTGTTCTCGTCAGTGTATATGTCTGTTTGCTTGTTTGTTTGGACGAGGTTAGAGTGGATAGCATTAGCTTATTCGACCCCTGTTGAATCTCGCATAACTATAGTTAGCTTTTCTTTCTCAATTAAAATTCATGCGCAATGGTGCGAACTATAATTGTTTACATGTTCTTACTTTCAAACATTCACCTTTCTCTGTGTCATTTACACCTACACACACACACACACACACACACACACACACACACACACACACACACACACACATATATATATATATATATATATATATATATATATATATATATACAATATATATATATATATATATATATATATATATATATATACGTGTATTTATATATAGAACTATTGGAACAAGTTCACTCGGTTGACAGCAGGTTCATCCGTATAAGTATGTCTAAAGCTCTTCCTTTCAGGATATCGAGCACTCTTCATAGAAGGATAGAATCACCAAGTATATATATATATATATATATATATATATATATATATATATACGCATGTGACATAGATAACTTTTAGCATACTCAATTGGAAACGAACCAGTGGTCTTAATTACTGTATTCATTGAGAGATCACAACCATTCATTGCGTCATTCATTGACTTCACTGTATTATTACAGGTAATGTATTACCTCAATAATTCTTTCAGTCGTTTGCAAAAACATGCTGTCTCAATGCATACAGGCAAGTACGAACAATGACACGAAAAGAAATAAAGTACTTCGGCTTATATGTCTCACTGTGAAGTGCGAAGGAATCGATGGACAGTGACAAACGGTTCTAATGTAAATATTATTAATATTCACATTTGTAAGACAAATTGAAACTTGCACTTTCAGTCGTCTGACAATCAGTCCGTGGATTACATGTGGCTTGTACTGATAATGCGATTATCAGTGGGAAACATGAATTAAGGTGTCATTCCTTTTAAACGTTTAATTCTTGCATTAAGCCTGAATGAGCACAGAAAAAGTAATAGAAAGGGTAAGAATTATAGGGTAAGATATTCTAATATAGCACATGCACCTGGTTATCGCATATAAATCTATGCTTGAATATGTGTGCATGTGTATGATCTCCATTTATGCATCGGTGCAGAGAGGTGACTCCTCCCTGATTTGTGCGAGTTCTCTGCAGTGTCTGTGCAATGCGTAGTTTGTTTGTTTGTTTGTTTGTGTGTGTTTTTTTTGGCATTCCACTGGAGCAACTTCTTGTATGGCATGGTGTATGCAAGTCTCATTACGCCATGTCATCGCCAATTTCAGAGTTACAGGCTGCTGTGCTACCACTTGGTACAGCCTGTCTTTTTCGTGGACTTTCAAATCCATGCCGTTGTTAAATACAAAGCTAAAATCTCACGAGACTGGACGACTTGCTTCTAATTATTTCCAAAAGCGTGCGTAGGACCCTCGTCGGCACTGCACCACTCATTCACTCATAGGGAGATATGGATGCGTACAGTTCTTTTTTTTTACCATCCCCGTACAATACAATACACATAATCATGAGAAATAAATCGAAGCGGAGAAATGCTCGCAATCACATGAAGACGAACTTATCCAAGCAAATTCAGCAAATACGCACACTGTGCAGCACTTGCATTTTTGCTTATTACAGCAAAATAGACAAAACTGGACCAATGAGACTCATACATGTACATTGATTATTGATTATAGCCATTATAAAATCTACCATGAACACTTCTCAACTGTTGTTCTCCCCCCCCCCCCCACCCATGTTGTCTGCCGATGAAACCTATCAATTGATAGAGAGCAATTCGGCATTTGCTTATAAATGGACAAGGCTGTAGCTCGATATGGAAGTGGTATTGAATACGTTGAGTCATGCGAAAAAGATAAACAAAATAGAGCAACCTTCGGCGCTCTGCTGTCAGAGTCTAGGAAGTCTTCATGGTATGATAAGGGTGGTTTTTCCCTGAACTGTTATGATACTATCAGACGATGGTCAGTTACCCTCAAGAATAGCCATCAAAATATCATTTTACCTGAGATCAACAAAGTTCGACCGTATGTCTCCCCCCAGAAAAAGAAATACAATCGAACCTTCCGCAATAATTGTGTAAAAGTAGTGAATCAATCCAAAACCAATTTTAAGGAACAAAACTATAACTATTACCCCCATCTTTATACACGATACAGGAAATATCATCCAATTGGACTTTGTGGTAATGAAGAGAAAGGGGATCTTTGTATGAGAGCATGTCAGGAATACCTTCCTTCCAAGTTGTATGCAATGACTGTGTTCATAATTCCAAGATCAGCCATCTTCTCCGGACATAACAATGGGATCGGAGATCTCACTATGGACAGGTTGGGTGTCTGAAATCTATTGTACCTGTACCACCCACTTTGTATTATGCCGAATTCTATAGGCGTTTGGTTGGGATTACATTCTATACCCCATGGCGCTCTTCCCGTGGCCTTTTGGTGGGTTTGGCTGCGGCCTTCTCAGTCATAATCTCGCAGCCCTTTTGATCATTTTGCAGCAGCCCTTTCCACTCTTGGATCGAGCTTTCCCAATCGTTTGGCTCTAGCCTTCTCGATCACTATCTATTTGCTACAGTCTCTGACTGTCCAAAATTCATACAGAACTTCAATGAAAACAGCTGCTAATATTCTTTCTTCCTGGATTTAAAGAAAACACTGATTGAAATCATTTCCGCGACATTACACCTGTCGTTTGGAAACTTGGGAGTTTATCACATCGAAGCATGACGGGGAATAAAAAACTTAGACAGTGGGAAAGATTTCGAGAGATACTAATTATAAAAAGTCATAGAGCGATCATGGAGGAGAAAAAAAATAATCATGGAATCTTAGATCATACAAAACTATACACAGGGCTACAATGCATACCTAATGAGAGACAAACCGCCAGTAAATACACACACACACACACACACACACACACACACACACACACACACATGGTACATATATGTATGTATATATATATATATATATATATATATATATATATATATGTATATATTTAACAAAAACAGCTTGATCTCATTGAGATTGCAGTATGCATATCAATATCAATGCATATGGACGTTCAACTAATTACTTTTTAATAATATAAATGACAAACAAGTCAGCTCTGACACAAACAAACACACACACGCAACATATCCACAGACCTGTCCCTCAAGAAGAAAGATGTTTTGGAAAGTTTGTATTCTATTCCCGTCATTCTTTCCGCGACCATTTTGGTGTATGTGTTCTTCACATGCAATGCATGCGTGTTTGTTCTGTTGTTTTGTTTTGTTTTTTGTTTTTTTTTGTTTTTTTTTTGTTTTACATTTTAATACATCAGCGACGTAATATTTTCCGGCCTTTCGCAGGCCTGTGATTATCAAATATACCTGCAACAAATTTGATTTTCGGGACTATCTAGAGTTTATGCCTGTCATTCGTCATTCCGAGGAGAAGAAACTTTTTTCGGGTATTTATTGAGCTTACTTCTATAATAAATAGTGGTTGTGAACTAATATGCATGTTGCTGGAAATGCACCACGGAGCTGACCAATCACGCAGTTTCAGCCTCCGTTGCTATCACAACAAAGGTTTGCTTTGGGAAAGATAATGGGTGATGATCGATTCACGGTGCCCATCGCGGAAATGTCCATCTTCTCCGGACATAACAATGGGATCGGAGATCTCACTATGGACAGGTCGGGGTGTCTGAAATCTATTCCCTGTACCACCAACTTTGTATACGCCGAATTCTATAGGCGTTTGGTTGGCATTACATTCTCTTCCCCTTGGCGCTCTTCCCGTGGCCCTTTGGTGGGTTTGGCTGCGGCCTTTTCAGTCATAATCTCGCAGCCCTTTTGATCATTTTGCAGCAGCCCTTTGTACTCTTGGATCGAGCTTTCCCAATCGTTTGGCGGCAGACTTCTCTATCACTATCTTTTGGCTGTAGTCTCTGACTGCCCAAAATATGTTCACATAGGACTTCGATGAAAACAGCTGCTAATATATTCTTTCTTCCTAGATAAACGTTTGAATGACTAACTAACTAAATGAATATGTTAATGAATAGTTTAATAAATAAGCAGATAAATGAATGAATAAATGAATAAATATATAAGTACATTGAATAAATGAGTGAATAAATAAAGAGATTAATAAATTATTTAATACTTGACATGTCCAATTTAACAGTCTTTAATAGTCACACAATATACATCAGTTCGCTAGCTGACCGAAAGAGTCGGATTCAAATTTTAGGAGATACCATGCATGCAGCAGCAGCAAAAACAAACAAACAAACAAACAAACAAAACAATATATATATATATATATATATATATATATATATATATATATATATATATATATACTATATACTATATACCGGTAGTATAACCTGGTTTCCATGTGTAAATGTTTACAAGGTGAAATTTGCGCTTCATCCATCACGTCCCATGCATGTATGTTGTTGTTGTTGTTCATTTTCTACACCAGTAGTATATCTTTATACTTTTGTAATGATTTCGTACATAATTTTACACAAAGTACAGCCGCTTTGCCATATAACAGTATAAAAGAGCGATAAAAAGAAAACGACAGGTAACCGCGTTCTATGGTGTGTATCAATACATGCGTGCGTGATGTGGCTGTGGATGTTTAAACTGCCGTGTTGATATTCAAAGTCGAATGATAGTTCGACAGCTGGTATGGACTTGAAATTGCTTTTTGACATTGGGTGTTTTAAAACGCGTATGATTGACTTTGGTGTTGTTCAAAGGAAATACTGATTGAAATAATTTCAGCGTCATGATACTGTAGCTTGGAGTCTTGAGAATTATTGATGTAGAAGCATGACGGTGGGAAAAATACGATGTGGATCAAGACGACATTTATTTCACTATTCATAGTCTATATAGATTCACTGCAAGGTTGCAGGAGAAGAGGAGAGATTTTTGTTTTTGGAATGACTCACTCCAAAGAGAAAAAGGCACACACACACACACACACAAAACACACAAAAAAACTTGCAACTCCATAGATCAAGATGATGGGGAAGAATGTACAAACCTGTATATGACACAACACAGTAACTAAAAGTCACGAAAATGTTGGATAGAATGCGTATGTTTTGTGTATATTTTGCTTTTATAAAGTTGTTGAGTTTCCCGGTTGTCAGAGTGGACTGAAGTCGTAGAATAGGTGGACACCATGAGATTATTAAACAGGTTTTCTGTTCCGAGGTGTTATTCATATTCTAACGGAGAGGGCGCTATATTGCTAAAACGAAACGTACGCACTCTGACGCTCAGATTTTGTGAATGGTCGGCTCCTTAAAAAAAGCGCCGCACGGGCCAAGTGCTAAAAGCGCCGCGCAGCGGGCTTTTGAATGGGAGGATTTAAAAGAACGCGGCGAAACAATAGAAGACCGCTGAGCGGGAGCGCCGCTGTTTTCCTGGAGCGTGTAATCTGCCAAGGCGCCTTATGTGAGGCAGCCGCGCGAGGTAGCTGCCATTTCCCGTTGTGGGAGCCGCCATTGCACGGATCCTGGCAGCGCACTGTTTAATGCGCTCGACTTGAATATTCGGCGCAGTGACCTTGCGTTATTTTATTGTGACGTCACAATGGTCATGTTTAAGCGTCATAATGGTGCTGAGGTTGTTTGATTTTATGGCTTGAGTGGGAATGTACGCGAAACAAACGTCATAATGCTCAAGTACTGTTTAGTCTACACCCAAGTTCCCACTCTTTATTTTGCGAACAACAAAAAGGTCTGGACTCTACCAAATGGTTCAAATGATATGATACCATCGTAGAAACTAATATTCAAACAATTAACCACATTGTGATTCTGAAAATGAAAAGTGTAATGAAGAATAACATATCATTCCAGATATGATATGAGAAGATATGACTTGAACGTAGACTTAGATCCAGTGCCAGGAGCTGAGTGTGCGCTCCCTCTTCAATTTTGGACGCACTATTTGTACGCACGCGTATGGCGACTACTTACTCTATAGGTATAATCTCTTTGTCCTATACCGGCTCGTCAGAAGAAACGCCCGGGGTCTCTCCAGTGTGAACAGCGAAAAAACATGGGATTGTGCTAGCTTGAAGCTGCCTAAAACTATGCTAAATTGCCATGAAATTATGTCACATCATATCAGCCAATTGTGGTGCCTCATCAGCTGACAAGAAAAAACAAAAGACACACAAATAACAGGTCCTCACATTTCTTTTTTGCTACGCCAATTTATGGTGCGCCCGCGATCAGCTGACAAGAGAAGAACCATGCAATTAAAAAGAAACTTTAATTAATGGTCCAATCGCATTATGGTTCCCAATCGCATTGTGGTACCCATACATTACCAACAAAATCACGTCTTTTCAACCTTTTATTGTCAATTTCATCCAAAATTCAGCTCACAAATTAACAACCCAACCAAAAAGATGTTCCACCCGCCAGTACGGTACACATGGCTGGAGATTTCCTTTCTGTAGGCCTAGCAATTTATATGCTAGAATATATGCTATATTTGAAAAACAGCCCAAATCAATGCCTGTACTGCTTGCGAAACCTCGTAAAATTATGCCAGAAAGTGGTACTAGATATGTATTATGCCAAGTCTGGCAACATAGAGTCTCTCCGTGAATCGGAAGGCATGCTTCATGACGTACTAGATTATAGGTGTTACAGAAAACATTTCCCACTTTTGATCCTTAATAGTTCAAAAACTATACATTAGATAACACTGACATTGATATGAGCATGCAATAGCTGAATAGTGTAATCAATTGGTGGAGGCAATAATGTTTATAGACAACATAATTCAGTTTTATAGAATTAGGCTTAAACATTAATTTTTCAGTTAGGTTTCTGATTTCATTAAGTTTCAGATTTTGCTCTATTTTCAACCCTCTGTACAAAACTTTAACTTTGCACAAAAGTCAATTAGTGTGTATATCCACATAGGAGTGTGTAGTTGACACCCAGACAATGGTCCTGGCCAGGATTGGAATGTGCCATTATTCATTCATGAGAAATTCCACTGTCACAGCTAGTCATATAGGCGTTTTCACATCAGCCCGATAAAAAATCCAAGCTCGAGATATTTTTAACTTACCAAGTCAGAAAATAGCGCGCTATTTCGAAACATCGGGCTGATGTGAAAACGCCTATTAGGCGTTTTCACATCAGCCCGATAAAAATCCAAGCTCGAGATATTTTTTAATTTCCCCAGTCAGAAAATAGCGCACTATTTCGAAACATCGGGCTGATGTGAAAACGCCTTTTATTCATTCTGAAATGTAGTGTATGCAAGCACATGGAAACATGCGCTTACTTTTTCATGTGCATGCATTTCACCCTTTGCCACGAATTCAGACATAGCAGTGCCCAGGGCAATCCATCATGAATAAAATTAATAAAGCATCCATATGCCCTTGGTGCAGAGCTCTGAACAGGTGGTATCCAGGTCCATTGTTCAGGGTCATTGTCTGTACGACACACTCACATACACGTCATCAGGGATCAGGCCTATAGTTCCTGTGTAAAGTTCAGGTTTTGTACAGAGGATTAAAATTTGACCAAAATCTGGAACCTAACTTTGAAATTAATCATAGATTTCATGAACTTATAAAGCTTTTCATATTTAAATCACCTCCAACTAAATTGTACACTTTTCAGCTGTTACTCATATCAATTACAGTTCTATCTGATATAATTATTTAGTTTTCGAACTATATATCAAAAGTGGGAAATGTTTTTTGTAACACCTATATGTAGGTACAGAACCGCGTACTGTATTTTGTCAGATATATTTTTCTGATCATCTGTCGTAATAAGCTACTGAAATTCATGCATCTGATTGGCTGAGAGCAAATTTGTCGGAATAAAATATCCCTTCGAATGAAAATTACCCTAATGCCCCCAGCTCTCCAAAGTGTTATGAAAGACTTTTCGCTCATGAGACACACTTAAGACTTCATGAAATAGATTTCATTTCTCTCTGATAGTCTCTCGGATATGTGAGCGACTTTGGCATACTTCATGAAAAGGACCCCTGTTTCATTTCATTGTGTATCATAATTATAAATATTGCATGTTTAGTTACTATACGACTATTCTGGGACCTATAGTTTACATTTCTGGTGCCAGATCCGGGTTTCTCTCTATAACATAGGACGTCCAAAAAACAAAAAAAAAAAGGCCTTTGAACAGCGTAATTTTTAGGTGTCGCTAAAGAGCAATTAATGATAATTGCTTAATGATGACAATAATAATAACGATAATGATGATGATAATAATAATGATAATCATAATAATAATCATAATAATAATAGTAATAACAATAATAATCATAATAATGATAATCATAATAATGATAATGATAAAAGGTATTCCCGCACTTCTATCAGCTTTCATTGGCTAATAAGAAAAAAAAAAAAAACCTCTGGCACAACTTCAACAAGCAAAACAAAAAAGCTCAACCACATGTTTGTTTCTGGTGACTGTCACTTCCGGACCCCATGTGGTTAAGTTTAGACCCCATACATACATTCCGGTTGCGCCGGCGTGGACACTGATTCCACGAGCCCAGTAAATCACAGTATTAGATGCTCTGCTGTATGATACACATTGCTTAATTTTAGTTGATTCCGTCGATTTTATAGGATGGATAGGTCTACACGAATGCCGTTCCGCACTGAGATAGTAACCCCCTCCCCCCCCCCCCCCCCCCACACACACACACACCTCAGGTGGTCATCGGTTGTACCGCATGCGCGCTCCCGAGAGTTTCGGAAAACTGAGGGGTATATTATTTTGGAGCTCAGTTCGGGAATAAAATCCCGAAAACTAATTGAAATATTCTTTATTGTATTTTTTCCCAAGGTATATTTTTTCAGATAGGGTTTTCGTTTTCAAATCTTTTTTAACACTCCTGAAATATATAGGGTCCCAAATAAGATTAATTTCAACCCCCCCCCCTTCCCTTCAGATTAAAAACAAAAATAAAAACAACAACAACAGAGTGCTTGATCGCGGGTGAATCGCCTATTACACTGAAAAAAAACCCAACAAAATAGAACAAAACAAATACAAATACAAAAGCAACGGACTGGACAAACCCAAATTGGTACCATTTGAACTTTCTTAAACCGGCGCAAAAATCGCCACTAAAATGCCCGGTCCGATCAAAATTAGATACAGGGGTGGCGCAGCCGTGGGGGCCGTGGGGGCTCGGGCCCCACACTTTTTGTGCACCAAAAGGAATACATAAGGTGTCATCACTTTGGGCCCCCACACTTTTTTCAACCCGGAAGTACGTAAGTGGCACTAAAATAGGAGGGGAGAGAGTGAGCTGAGGACCTTTTTTTTTTTTTTTTTTTTTTTTTTTTTTCAAACCCGAGAGTGGGCCCCCACACTTTTGGAAACACTGCGCCGGCCCTGAAATATACCGCAGTTATAATGATCTGTGATGAAAAGGATGAAATCACAGTTTCATCCTCTGCAGACCAGGTAAATGATGAGACAAACAGCAAACATTGCTATACCTATCAACCATCATTCATTGTCTTGTTGAATCGCCAGAGATAGGCCAGATAAAGTGGGCCCCGTTTACAGTTTAGAATATTATGTGCTCGACTGTCGCCAATCACTGCAGGACCAACCTGCACACCGCCGTAGATGGCGTCTACTCAAATGCACCTCTATGGTCTTCGCCGAGAACATCATTGCATACAGTAAAGTTATAGTACTTATGGAGGTGAGCGCGCTGGTGGCTTGATCGCATCGTTGTTGTCATGGAAACTCGCACAAGGAACACTGACCGACCATCATGTATTATCGAGGAGGTTCAAGAGAATGGAGTCACAACTGTCGTATTTCAAGCTATTCGCGTGCCCTCGAAAACGAACACCGAATACCCGAATAGTATACTTCTATGTGAAAAAGAAAAAAAAAATACAGAGATTCTAAATGATATATCAAAATGGATTATAATCACACATTAAGTTGTAGCGCTAAGAAGAATGAGATTTACTAATTGATGTTGAAAATAAAGGGGAAGCTAAAAGCCAATGTTTGCAACTCTACATCTCGACGCCATTTGCAACTCTACATCTCGACGCCATTTGCAACACTTGGAATTTACATACGAGACTTATTGACATCCCTTACATAATCAATTGTACCTTCCCGACATATCATTTATACTACACATAAAGCATTGTGAGTAAAGATTCCAGCAAACGTTTCGTTTGGGTTTAATACGGGCTATAGATATTAAGTGTCCTGAAAGTGAAGGAGGTCAAAGAAATTATTGGTATTATGACTGTTACATCACGTGACATTTTCTCTACCCCCTCCCTTGCCGAAATTCTGTCATTAATTCAAACATACTTAAAAAAGACACATTATATTGCTCCCCTGAGTACAAGTTGTAATGCTAGCAGAAGAAAAAAATGTTGAATGAAAGGAGAATGGAATCCTCTACACACACCGATTAAGTGAATGCGACATCGTATTAAAGTAGAACACAGTATAGGAAAATCGGACCAAAAAGAAGTGGTAGGTGAATTTCACAAAATGTACTTTCTATCAAAATACACATTCCCCGCATTAAATAACAAAGGGAAGGGTGATGATTAATCCTCATGCTTCCTGAAAGAGGTACTTACGTGCTTTTTCACTATGCTAAAAGTGAAAATGTGTTGAATTTTCTTTATATTTTCTTTATTCCGTTGTCCATATTATAACGTCACAAAGCGTTTTACTCTTTTAAATTCAAAGAAGCCTGTACCAAACTTTACCAATTCATAATTTTTGAACGAATTATCATATTTTCCTCAAACGTCGCTGATGTGTTCAACTAATATTGCTGCATTTCCTCAGTTGACATACATGAACGTATTATGTAATTACGCATAAAGTTTTTGGTTTCATTTTCATTTAAAGCTACACCACATAATTGTGGAATTAAGTCCCGGAAAAACAACAACAACAATAACAACAAACTGGGTATTATGATGTATCATACCAGTATAAGATTCACTTCACCTTTTCCTCTTTCCCATCTCCGAAGTCTTGTCTCCACAAAATCAAACCTTCCTTTCGTGAGGAACTACGTTCGGATTCCCGAAGATACATTGTACATGTATGTCATTTTAAAGCTATTGAAGACTTAGTCTCCTAAAGCTTACATCCGTAAATCAAAATAATTTTTTGCGACTTGTGATTTATCATGGCATTGATAACCATATACGCAAAGTGATTCTGTGAAGTATTTAATGCGAAAATCAGGTCTAAGTAAAAAGATCACATATCCATATGAGAAATGTTGTCTTCACTTCTCTCCATTGCCGAATGTTCTCTAGGAACAAACAAAAACATAGGCTAGTATCATTGAGTGGTCGATCAGTGATGTGGGGTGGGGCGAAGTAGTTGTTATGTTAATAAGCTGATGCCATACTTTGGGGCATCCGAAGATCGAGAGAAGAAAATTAAATTTCTAGATGTACTAATAGGTCCCTAATAAAATCTCAGTCTCCTGATCATTTGCTCATGATTTAAAGCATCAGAAAGCTTGTCAAAATACATCTAGGGACCTACGTGGCATTGGATGAACGGTGGCCTTTTATGAACAATGCCTCAAACAACAAACGACCTCTTCCATATTATATACAGTGCGTATGAAAAAAAGCAACAAAATTTGATTTCAAATTTGTGAAGATTGTGTTAACTTTACACCAAAGTGAGTAGCAACATCTTAAAACCACATATCTTCTCTTTCCAATGATATCTTATTTATTCATACACGGTCATGGACGGCTGGGTAATCATTCTTTTTGGACAATGGGTCAAAGCTTGACTTGGGACCAAGTTTAGACACTGCAAGAATCAATGAACCTTTTTAGAAATTAACTTAACAAATGGAATAATCAAATTAATAATCGCAACTTACCATTGTCTTCTTTCGTATATCTCTTTTTAACATTACATCCCATGCCCCTCAACATTGCCACCATTCCTTTCCACACAGAGGTTAGCTCTTTTCTTCATCTCACGCACAGCCCTGCGAATCATTGGGGCTTGGTGGCGTAGAGATTCAAACTCATCAGTGATTCTTCGTCTCAGAGTTGCAATGTCAGGTGGAGGGGTAATGAACACTTTACTCTTGAAATAACCCCAAAGAAAAAAGTCACAAGAAGTCAGATCAGGAGATCGTGGTGGCCACTCCACATCATGATACGTACAAGGCAATCACCCGATTTCCAAATACCTTAGCCAATCTGTTTCTTACTGCAACTACAGTCGATGGGCTGGTGCGCTATCCTGTGCCCACCATAGGCGTCTGAACACACCCCTTTGCTGCACAGGAAAATTTTCCATCAATTCAGGAATCACAATCATGTTCATTTGAAATTTGTAAGAATCCATTTCCGTTCATTTTTCTCACCTGTCTGAACATTCCCCCCTCCAAAAAAAATTTTAAAAAATGGACCATCCAGATATTATGGTATGTCTCACCTGTCTGAACATTTGAAAAAAAGGAGAATTGAAAAGGATTTATGCTGGTCTTACTAACTGAATATATATATATATATATTATACTGAAAGAAATTAGACTGATTTCTTTCAGTATATGCTACCCACAATTAGGCACCGCGCACGTTTGGGAAGGGAACTATCTCTCGCACTATATGAATATATATATATATATATATACATGTATATATATATATATATATATATATATATATATATATATATATATATTATATATATATATGAATTGCAATCATAAGAAATCAAAAGCTCCCTCGAAACTCCCCCATCCACATTCTTTCTCAGCTTGGTTCCTTCCACAGACTTCACAATTTTCTACTACAAATTTCCAAATATTTTACCGAAAGTATCCCCCCAACACACACACACACGCACACACACATACACACATACTTTTATAGATTTTCTTTTTTTGCTAGTATATATTGCTGGCGATAACTTCTTTATTTGACATACATCCAACCACTCTTCTTTCCACTATTGAATCTCCTGTGAATACCGCATGCAGCCTGTCGAATTTGAGGAATTCCCATAAATTAACACAAGAGGTGTAACACTGTGCAGAGTTAATCATAATACCAAGGAGGTTTAAAAGATGGGGTTCCAACTGGCTGTAATTATTCAAAAAGTTGTCACTTTTATATTGATGTACAAAAGAATTTCGCAGGTGCATCTGTACCGTTGATGACAGGTTTTGATGCCGCCGTCTTGCTGAGCAATCTGAAGATCATTTTGAACGCTAACTTTAAATGTTGGCTATATTTTACTTGTTTATCTATTAAATGAAACGAAATCTCACTTTATGATAAAGCATATCAAACGAAGGTCAATCCCTTCCAGAAATATGTGCTAAAGTGTAAATCAGAGCTGTGTCATGTGGAAGTGTTTAAAACTGTACACTCCAGGAAAGCTGGTTTTATCACTTTTCCACTTAATTCCGACAAACGATATGGAATAATCTTCAAGTATAATTTTTCATTAATAGATATATCAGATTAGTGTCCGGGCATTGCCAGTCGAGTAATTTTCATTTTCATTACATCATTTTTTGGGCAATTTCTACTCGCGCATCCTCGCATTTTTACCATTATACAATAGAACGTACTATAGGTGTTACAAAATTTTTTTTTCCAACTTTTGATCATCAAAATGTTCAAAAACTATACATCAGAAAACACTTGCATTGATATGAGTAATAGCTGAATAGTGTGCAATTTAGTTGGAGGTGATTTGAATATGAGAGCATAACTTAGTTTCATTAAATCCATGATTAGTTTTAAAGTTAAGTTCCAGATTTTGGTCAAATTTGAACCCTCTGTACAAAATTGAACCAAGGAGGTTTCTTGGAGTTCCAACTGGCTGTAATTATTCAAACAGTTGTCAGATTTCTATTGATGTACAAAAGAATTTCACAGGTGCATTACAATTTTGTGCCATTGATGATCGATGTTCGAAGCCGCCGTCTTGCTGAGCAATCTGAAGATTAATTTTGAACGTTAACATAATATTGGCCATATTTTGCTTATTTATTTATTAAATTAAATGAAATTTCACTTAATGATAAAGCATGTAAAACAAAAATCAATCCCGTGCAGAAATTTGTGCAGAAGTGTAAATCAGAGCTGTATCATGTGAAAATGTTTAAAACTGTACCATCCTGGAAAGCCGGTTTTATCACTTTTCCGCTTAATTCCGACAAATAAAACTGACCTGGGCCCTGTTGCATAAAACCCTTACCGCTGGACTTACCGCTCCTTTCTAGCGGTAAGTCTTCAAATTAGCGGTAAATTTTATAATCCTTCATGCTGATTGGCTGTGACGCCTAATTTTGACAGTACTTACCATTGAAATTCAACGGTAAGTTTTATGCAACGGACCCCTGGAATAATCTTCAAATATAATTCTTTATTGATAGATATCAGATTAGTGCCCGGGTATGCCCAGTCGAGTAATTTTCATCTTTATTTCAGCATTTTTTGCGCAATTTCTATTCGCACATCCTCGTGTCTGTACCACCTAATAACCTTGTATTAAAAGGGATAGCGAAAAGTAATTACCATCACAAAGACATATCTTCCTTAGAAAGTGGCTGGTGATTAGGCGTTTTCACATCAGCCGGATGTTTCGAAATAGCGCGCTATTTTCTAACATGGGAAGTTAAAAATATCTCGAGCTTGGATTTTTATCGGGCTGATGTGAAAACGCCTACTGAGACACGAGTCAATAGGCGTTTTCACATCAGCCCGATAAAAATCCAAGCTCGAGATATTTTCCAATTTCCCAAGTCAGAAAATAGCGCGCTATTTCGAAACATCGGGCTGATGTGAAAACGCCTAATTAGATTGTCTTCCTATCTGCGTGGCAGATCCTGTTTGGCACATGCTTCAAATATTTCTGAGCGGCGGCATCGAACATCTAGCAAAGGAAATAAGACAGCTGTGACTCCATTCTCTTGAACCTCCTTGATTGAACTTTACACAGGATCCAATGGTGTGTATGTGCAAGTGAGTTCATGTGTGCTTACAATGACCCTGAACAATAAACATGAATATCAAGAATACCACCTTTTCACAGCTCTGCTGACTAGGCTTCTGGTCTCTTGCTTTAGGCTGCGTTACATCAAGTTTAAAAAAATCCTTCAGGCACTGCATAAATATAAGGAAAGTAGTGATATTTTGAAGAGTTGACCTTGACCTTTGACCCATGACCTTTGACCCATGACCCCCAACTTCCCTAGATAATCACTGCCCATCGGTACATGCATATATACTAAGTTCCATGAAGATACCTTGAACCATTTGCAAGATATGGAGAAAAACATGAAATTTCAACCTTTTTTCACAAAATAACCTGTGACCTTTGACCCTTTGACCCCGTGACCCTAAAATCTAAACAAAGTATTATCCCCCCAGGTTATACCCTCATACCAAGTTTGATGTAAAACCACCACACGGTTCTTGAGATATCCACAAAAACAAAACGGGACGGACGTACGGACGGACGGACGGACGACCCGAGAACATAATGCCTCCGGCCACTTCGTTGGCGGAGGCATAAAAATATCCCATATTTTCTTATGATTTAAATTTCTTTTGTTTTTAGCAGCTCTAGCCACAAATATCTCAACAAAGGGGAGTTAACTCGTTTCGCGATGAAACTTTATACTGGTACATCTTTTTACAGCAATAGGGTAATTGTTATAGAGAAAAAAAAATGTCTTGTAATGACAGGGCTCTGGCCCTCTCTCTCCATACGCCATAACCCAATTAACTTTCCATTTCGTTTTAAACTCTTTCCACAACTCATTTTATGCATGTTTTCATGAACAAAGGTCCCAGAAAATAATACCAGGCATGCCATTTTAAGCCTTATACTGTACATCACCTAATAGGCTAAACCAAAGGGGTTCATTTGATAATACACAGGGTATCTGCATGCCTACAATATATTAGCTGTATTAAACATCCACCACTGCAATATTTAGTACAAGTGTACTTCATTTCTGACATCAATTCAATTCAATTCAATTTTTATTTCCAATATCATATACAGTAGATTCTCTAAAATATGATAATCATTGAAAAATAAATGTAATACATGTATAAAATACATTGTATACAATGTATATGAACATACATTTGCAAGTGGAAAAGTTTGCTAGTCTGATTGTGTCACAGTACTAAACCAATCAGAGACATTTTTGCTGCTGTTTTCTTAAATTTTCTCTCATATATGAAGTATTCATGCCCAATGAGAACATGATGCGGAGTTTTGTCAAAAGGACCAATAGCAAACTGTACTTCTCCTCATGATGGTCCAATTTGTTGAATCTGATGGAAATACACAAACAACATTAACTCCTTGCTCCCAATGTTTAGTGCATAGTTCCTCATAGGATACAGTACTTTGCATATCTGTTGGCAGTAAACACTATTTTACTCATTCGACATACATGTAAAAATTTTGTCAGTCATTTAAAACTGTTGAAAAAACTATCTAAGCACAGTGGTGTGAGAGCACTCCCGTTAAAACAAACACGGTTATTAGGAAATAAAATATTAGACCATAACATTATCCACTCTATGGTTTTTGTTGTTTATATGTTCGGTTGTAACGAAATTTTGAAATAACGCAAGAAAACTGCTGGTCCTGGAAGCTTCATTGTAATGGGAGTCCACTGTACAGTAATTTTCCAGTCTGCCTTTGAACTAAGAGTTTTGTAGCATGTCTTGTGGCAATACTGTACATGTATGTACAAGTATTGGATATGCAGAAAAAAATCATTTTCTATTGTCTCAATTTATTAGTATGTTGTGACATTCACATTCTATGGTGACTATGCGTAAACATGAGTACTCTCGAAGTCATAGCATGTTCTATTACAGCCCCTACTCTTATTTCTACATATCCCTTCTATGGTAGGAACATTATAAGACTCTTCATTACATAAGTATGCGTTCATTTACAATGTACAGTACATCAAAAACAAATACTGCACATTGATAAAAACATTTCATGTCAACATTAAAATCTTCTACAGTATTTCATTAATTTTGGCACTATCATAAAAGTAAGGGTAAAGAAATATTACCTCTTGACATCAGGTTATTTTCAGCCGCTTACTGCCTCTGACGAGGTAGCTCTCCTAGATTTTATACATTGGTACATCAAAATTCCCTTTATCAACAACTTCAGTAAAAAAATACAATGTATCTTGCACTGCGTTTCAAGTCTGTAGTCTATCATGTGGATATGATTAACAGTTCTGAAGAGAACCGAGTACTACACGTATGTAGAACATGTAAGAGAGAAATCAAGTAAGAGAAGAGGAAGGTATACAAGGGTCATACGAGGAGAAACTTGTACAGGAAATGAAGGGAGTGCAGAGGTATTAAAGGTTGTGATAGAGTGAGGCAAAAATAGGGCAAGAAATGACAGCTTACAACAGGAAGCACGTAAACTGTACGAGATGAATTTAGGCTAGAGTTGACCTGCCAATCAATTTGAAATGTCAATTACATTATTACACACTCGCCTCACCTCCTACTCACCATAAAATTCGTGCAACCTTTGTCTCCAGCACACATTTACACTAAAACTAAGACATGTGAAAAGGCAAGCACTGGACTATGATTGTCGCGATGGCATAGTAAAATCATGTAACCCAATTATTACCTCTGTGTCAAAGATAACAGGACGTAAATTACATGACACGCAATATTGAGCTTTCATTTATCTCTGTATTACCAAATCCTGGGAAAGAGTACCCAGCAAACACATAATGTTTTCAGAATGTTTCCTCAATGTTTCTTTGAGATTCTGTACGTCTCTGTATAAAAGGGATGATTTTACAAAACATTTCACAAAACAAGAGCACCACGGCTGAACTTTATTGTGCTGAAGACAATTCCATGATGGGAGGGGAGCAAGTGCTAACAAACTTGTCTGCAGTCACTCCTATGAAGGTCCCAAAGCATAATGCTTAATTTGCATCATAAAACTTCTTTTTTATTGCTTTTTATCTTTTGTTTCAACAGACTAGTGCAAAACTTACTTGAAACACTAATCATTGTCCATAATTTCAGGCACAAAGAGGATTTACAAAGATCAACATTTCCCTGATGAAACAAGCATACCCAGCTAATATACTGACGTGGTCTACTTCTGAAGAGCTGTTTTGATTTGGTAGAATGCAATGGCATTCTCCCCAAAAATACCCTCCTGTTCCTCTTGAGTGGTACAGTCTAGCAGGCACTCCATGAGAGCATCATACACTTGCTGGTAGGTGGCCCCTACCATTTTGAAAACGGGGTAGTCACTACCAAATACACACCTCTGGGCTCCAAAAACTTTGACACAATGCTGCAAGGAAAGAGACAATTAAAGACATACACTATAAAGTTTTATGAAACTTGTCAATCAATTAGTAAAAGTGTGGTCTTCTGGTACATGAAAGAAAGGATACCCTTGTGGATGAATGAACAGATAAAAAATGTTGACATCAATCAAGTAAACATTCTACATTCCACTAGAGAAGTGTAAGAATATCATTTCAATACATTATAACAAAGCATGTCATCCTTTTTATCATTCAAAAGCAACATTATCAATGTCATCTTCTAGTGCATATATGATTGTTCAGTATTTTCTTTCTTAATTTTAGAGTAAAACCGTGGAAGAAAACCATGCCAAATTTGGAGAAGACTACAAGGTAGAATTATCTTACATGCACATATGGTTTCAGATCGCTTGGTTTCCAGTTCTCGGGATCTGCTTCAGTAACCATTCCAGACCTGGAGAACATTAGCAGGAGGAAAAAAAAAACAACAATGTTGGATTATACCAGAAGACAAGGCAAGTGCCAAAATGTGTCCCGCCCATTCGCGTAGCAGAAATTAATGTTTTTCTAAATCCCGAAAGTTCATTGACCCCACCTATGACCTTTGACCTTCAACTCCCCAAGGGACATTTACCAGCCAAGTTTGATCACAAACGGACATATGGATCAAAAGTTATGAGCCATAATCGAAACATGCTGTAAAAACTTAACATTGGGGGCTAAAAGTTTGTTGACACCTGTCTGTGACCTTTAACCTTGTGATGAACTTCATCTCCTCAATGGACATCTACCATCCAAGTTTGGTCACAAACGGACATAAGGATCAAAAGTTATGAGCTATAATCGAAACGCGCCATAAAAACTTAACTATTGGGCCCTAAAAGTTTGTTAGACCCCTGTCTGTGACCTTTGACCTTGTGGTGACCTTCAAATCCCCAAGGAACATCTACCATCCAAGTTTAGTCACAAACAGGCATAGGGATCAAAAGTTATGAGCCATAATCGAAACATGCCGTAAAAACTTAAAGGAAATGTACAGTACTGGTTGAGGTGGGGATTCAAGTTTATAACATTCCTATGTGAGATAATGAGAAACCTCTTATGAAATATGAAAGAGCAAGTAATTGTAAGAATGATTTAACGTTTATTTTATGAAAATTGGTTTTCAAATGGCTGAGATATAAAAAAAGTGATAATAATAAAAGGCAACAGGCCACGCCTTTTATTAGGATCTTTTTGTTTCACCTTGTTTGGGGATATCTCAGCCATTTCAAAATCAATTTTTATCAAATAAACTTTATCACATATTGTGAAACATTGGGCCCTAAAAGTTCGTTTGACCCCTGTCTGTGACCTTTGACCTTGTGGTGACCTTTAACTCCCCAAGGGACATCTACCATCCAAGTTTGGTCACAAACAGACACATGGATCAAAAGTTTTGAGCTATAATCAAAACGTGATGTAAAAACTTAACATTTCAAAGCAGTAGCATGTCCTTTCATAAATTATTAGACCTGAAAAGTGAAGAGTGTGCAAAGGATTTCAAGAAATGAAAAGGGGCCTCTAACACATACCTATTCATTCTACTCTCCCCCCAAAAAGGGTTGTAGAAAATCTGCTGAAAAAAACACTTTCCCATTCATGTTATGATTTCACACTAAAGAATAAGGTAGAAGGATAGTTCTTGCAGAAATGTGAGAAACTCAAGATTGACTCAGTTGACCCATTTCACCCTTTTTGATTCCTCACATATAAGGGGTGCGACCTTTTGTTGGTTTTATGATGCATGGTCACTGTTCATGTCTGAAAGATCACATTTAAAATGTATTTTGGTCACATGTGCAAAATATCAAGTTAAATGCTAAGAAACTAAAGTTCAATCCATAATACAGCTATATTTTGTATGTTATTGTTTTAATATGTATCTGTCAATAACTTACTCTTACCACATCAGCACACAGTTTCATAATGATGAAAGATGCATCATGCACAATTTTAAATCATCTAGGTCATAAGGACAACTTTTTAGTAAAATACATTATACTAAAAAAATGATGGAGAGTTAGCTTAATCCAAAATATTCAATTTTCTTTTTCAAAAAGCTATTTCCATAGCAATACCATTAACAAAAAATGTAACTTGCACATAAACATACTCATACTATAGTGGTCACATGCACCAACTTTCAAGTAACATGGTTAGAAATTGAGAGAGTAAACCTATAAACACTTCTATGCTGTTTTATTTCAGAAAGTCATTACCATAGCAACACATTGTCAGATTATGATAAATTTCAAAAAGTGTCCTGACATCTACATATTAATGCCCATTGTCAAGTCTATCTCTCTAAAGTTTAAAAAGTAGTTTGATACCCAACATTTGGAACAGACCAACTGATCATTCAACCCCACAAATGCTCACCTGCCCCACCTACACGGTTACACTCCGATTCCTAGATAGAACTCCTTCAACCTTCGTTTGGCGGGGATATAAAGAGGCAAAGAAGGACAGACAATCCAGAAGAAATAAAGACTCACAGTTTTACAAATACATTTGGATTTTCGGCAGCCCTGCTCATTTCTTCGGCCCAGCTGTCAAACTCTCTGTCCCTGATTTTCGGTTTTGCAAGATGGTTGATGATCAGGCGCAGCTTGGGAAACTCCGTGGCAATTTCATTGGCATAGTGCAGAGTGTGGGGTCTGAGGAGCAGAAAAAAAAAACAACATTTAATCCAGTATTGCATTTAAAGTGTATTTCTTCTTCATAAACATCACCGAAGCTTTCATAGGATACTTTATAATAAAGGATTAAATAATTGACATATTATAAACCAGCTGGGCTTACAACCAGCTTTTCAGACATGACACACAAAAGGGTGATTTCACAGCATTGTGCTTCCAAGACAAAAGAGAGAAATGTCTCCAGCTGTCAAGAATGAATAACGTACTTTCATATTTTTCAGTTGACATCTAAAATACAGTATGTCCCAAAAAAATTACAACAGGGCCCTCCACAATGATATCTTTAAAAATGGTGAATCAATCTAAATACAAATTCAGGGTATGAAACTATAAATCATTGCCCATATCTTACAGAAAACCCCATTCGATTTGCTTCAGTGGTCAAAGAGAAATGAGGAATTTTGTAGATGATGTCAGGAATCTCTTCTGTCCAAGTTCTGTCTATTATTCACACACAAGAGCATTGAATTGCTTAAATTGGAAGAATCAGACTCATGACATGCTTTACAACAATCCATATTTCTCTGCGACCGCTTAACCACATTGAATGGGGTTTTCTGCAAAATAGAGCTAAGATGTTATACATGTATTTCAACACCCTGAAGTAGCACTTAATAGACAGGTTGATCATATTGGGTGTTATCAATTTGAAAATCTGATTGTAATTTTTAGGGCGACTAACTGCAGTATGTCCCCCCAAAAAATTACAATCAGATTTTCGCATTGATAACGCCCAATATGATTACATTTTTTAAATGCTACTTCAGGATCTTAAACTACAAATGTATAACATTTATAGCTCTATTTTGCAGAAATCCCCATTCGATTTGGTTAAGCGGTCACAGAGAAATGTGGATTGCTGTAAAGCATGTCATGAATCCGATTTTTCGAGTCTAGCATTTCGATGATCTTGTGTGTGAATAATAGACAGAACGTGGACAGAAGAGATTCCTGACATCTACAAAATTCCGTATTTCTCTTTGACCACTGAAACAAATCGAGTGGGGTTTTCTGTAAGATGTGGGCAATGAGTTATAGTTTCATACCCTGAATTTGTATTTAGATTGATTCACTATTTTTAAAGATATCATTGCAGAGGACCCCGTTGTAATTTTTTGGGGGACATACTGTATTATTTCAACAATATGAACGGACTAAAATTTTGTCACTCTTTCATCCAGAAATTGGCAGTAATTTCTGTGTCTAGTTCTTGACTCAGCTACAATAAATGGTAAATGGTAATTTTAAAAAAAAAGTTAATTAAAAATCAAATATGTAATACCAGAGCAATTCAAGTGAATGTAAACACATCAAACTGAAGGAGATGCAGTGCCTTTACTTTCAACGTATGAATGGAATCTCCAAACATAAACCATCTCAGTTTAAACTTTAGTTCAACACTTCAGTATCATTCAATTAGATTTGAAGCATCCACAACTAGAACTATCACTCAATGTGATTAACCCGTTGAGGACGGATTGATTTTGCTACAACACACATTTCCCATAGACACCTGCCCGAGTATACTCGGGACTCGTCCTCAACGGGTTAATACTCCCACCTAACACTGAGGGAGTTAGCTCAACCAGCAATTACTTTGTATGCCTTTTACTGAAAAAAAAAAAATAGAAACCATGGCAAGGCATTGTTCAACAATGAATAAATGTATATTTTGCTCACTGATAGTCACATGTGCCATATCTCACGTCAAGTGCAAGTAAATCGGCAATTTCTATGATTTTCATTTAAAAATGTTGTTACCATGGCAACATGTTTGACATTAACTAAAAATGAAGTTTACAAACTATATCACAGCCCTTACATGTGCCAAATTTCAAGTCAAATGCTCAAAAGCTGAGCAAGTTAAATGAATTCATATTATCGCATAATTTTCATTCAAAATATGCGGTTACCATGGCAACACATTTTTCAAGGACAAAAGATAAACTTGGCACATCTAGGTAATACAGTGGTCACATGTGCCAAATTTGAAGCCAAATGATCAAAAACTGAAAGAGTTAGCTGAACCCAAATTTTTGAATGATTTTCTTTCAAAATATACTATTACCATGCACAAAGTGGAATTACAAACTGGTCTATTTGTCAATCAGTTGCAAAGAAATGTACTAGTTTTCACTCTTCACAAAGATAGGATTTTAATTTTTGAAAGATGGTAAGCTTTTTTGTAAACTTGTAGATAGGGTTTGATACTTTTATGTTTTACTTTAAAAAGACTTTCAACATATTTCATCTTTACACTCTGAAAATTACAATGTATTTATACACCTGAATCATCTGGGTATATATTCAAACATATTCAAGGTCTCTATGAGGAGTGAAGCTCTTATTAGTCTTAAACACATTCTTCTCTATCAATTGGGTTTAATAGTAAAATATTTGTTTAACATTTATTCATTTTACTATCTACAAAAATAAGCACCTCTCAAAATATTCAACACAAGATTCAGTGCCATCAGAACAGTTGTATGTCATCAATTTGTGTCACCCTGTGTTAGTGAACATAATGTAACGCGAGTTACCGATATAAAGGCTTCCTACATTTTACCAAGTCCTTGTTACTCAACTTTGATAGTGTTAATTCATGAGTCCTAACCCACTATCAATTCAAGGTAGGAAAACTTTTATCAAGATTTTCTAGTATGAGGAGACTTTCCAAAAAGAGGCCTTTATAGGATTGACCATGTCCTTTTTGTGTAACGCGAGTTACCAAAGTTAAATGATTCAAGAATCCCAACATGTTTGTCCTTTATTTTTATTTTGGGATTCATTTACTTGGTGTATGTCTACTTAACCCATGATGAAAAAAGTAACTTGTAGATCCTACCAATTACAAAGATGTTGGCACATTATCCCATAAATGTACCCATTATTTGTAACGCGAGTTACCATGGAATTGCCCTCAACCACAAATGTCAAAACTCACTGCTTGCATTAAAATAATGAAAACTAGTGATAAACATTTTGTCTGTCCAGGGAGGTAGGAAGAGTCTCTTCCCACCATTCTGGTCTGTCTGTCCATCTGTCTGTTAAATGGGATGAAACTTGGTTGGTTGATGAAGGTTGATCCCAGAACTACCCGCAAATGTCATAACGCATCAACCACAAATGTCAAAACTCAATGATTGCATTATAATAGTATACATGTACATAGTACACATAATACATGTGATTACACCAAAATTTTCTGAGTTCACTCACATCATATATTACAGTTGACTTAATAAATTTTGTGGTAGCTCTTCTTTTGTTTTGCCCAGTTCAGGGGTGTACCGTGGGTCAACGGATATGGGTCACCCCCCCCCCCCCCCAACATATGTGTTGGGTCCCTGTGCTTTTTAAGCAATCAGATGGGGGGGGGGGGGGGGGGACATGCCCCATGCCTCCCCCCCCCCCCCCAGAAAATTTGTGGTTAATCAGATTTTGATATTTGTGGTTAACATGTTATGACATTTGTGGTAATATTGACATCAGTGACTGAGCAGAAACTTCAAAAATTCATAACTTTCGAACGGATTGTGCGATTTTCCCCAAACTCTCACTGATGTGTTCTACAATAATTGCTGCATTCACTCAACCCACATGTCTATGAAGGTGGACATCAGTGGACGATTTTGACATTTGTGGGCTCTACAGTACATCCTCCCCCTTTATTGTATGGAAAGTACCATCTAATGGATAATTAAACATATTCACAAAATCAATGCAAATATGTCAACATGTGCACTTACTACTTGTTCAGCTTGAAAACTGGTCCTACTGTTCCAAACCTCTTGCTACCCGGCAGAGGGTAATACTATCTTCCAACCAATCCAGCCCCCATTGAGAGAATTCTAAAGAGTGCAAAGTGTTTGTATCCTAAATGTATTCTTCAATGGCACTCATGATGTGTACATGGTGTATCTCGACATTTGACAAATAAGACGATACTAGCTGAACTGGACTTCATTTCCAATGACTTCACATCATCATCATCACTGAGCTACCAAGTCTCACGCATTCTGCGTGAGACTCACGCATTTAGGTTCCGTCTCACGATCTCACCCATAGCACCCATTTTTCTCACGCATTTGGTGCATCTGCAACTTGGGCCAATTAACAATGAGCATAGCTCAAAGGATTAAAGTGCTACTTGCAATTGAAGGTATATTTCCCTTATTTGTCTTTCACAATAAGTAAAAAATATGCACCTGATAGCACCATTAAGAGGTAAAAATTGAAAAAGCTCCCTACAAAACCCCTCCCACACCCTCTCTCGCGCGCACATGCGAGCGATGAGACATTGAATCATGAAAAGACACTCATAAAAATTTGTTGAACTTGACATCCCTGTCATTATCGTGTCTACTATTTTGTACAGTAATTCTTGCCTACTCAAGACCATGTTTACCAACCAGAAGAAAATTACAATCATATGAGACTTCCCCTCGCCCGGTGGCCCAGGGTATGCCCACATGGGTTCCATCATGGGCATGCTACCTGGGCAAACATCAATTTCCTGAGATGGGCACTTTCACATTCTCCAGTCTCACTGCTTTCCAGTGATATATTATAATTCATCTGACTTATTTCCATCATTTCCAAAATCCTGTCATGGTCTGAAAGAGGGCCAGGCACTGGACAAACAGGACAGACTGAATTGCTTGGATCTGGAAAGATATGCAGTGAAGCATGCAGGAGATTTGTCAAATAAACCACAGGGTGATTTGAAACCTTCACTGTACTTTTTTTTTCATAGCTTGGCGCGCATGATGAAATGCTTTCTTTGCCAACTGGAATGAATGTAGTGAAACCAATTGGCTATGAAAAGAGGTTCATCTATCAAATCCTGTAATCGCTGTCAAGTCACAATGGCCCGAGGCACAATTCTACACCTACATTGTAAGTGGGCTTGCTAATCTTTAAATAGGGTAATTTCGGATGGATTCCTGAATGCTGACAATAGAGAGTGTCAAGTTGAGCTAATTGCCTGATTGGCACATTAACAGCTTTAAACACTTTGCCATGATAACAGGATCGATGTACAACCCTTTGTACATACGATCTCAAAGTCCCAAATTCACAAAGGAAGTTTGAATTCGGTCCATACATGCAAATTTTGGTTGTAAGTTGAGGACGCCAACAGGCATGCAATGCTCTTTTCTTTTATGGACCAGACATCCACCATGGATTTGATATACGTGACCGTGCATCACGAAACCAACAAAAAGTTGCAAGAAATGGATTTTTAATTAAGAGCATATTCTGAAAGAGCAGACTCTAAGCTTTAAAATGATGTATTTCATTTCAAATGGACTCTCCTAACCTATCTAAATATTGCAAAGAAAGCACACACTCAAGAAAAGTGTGAACTGAGAAAAGAGGCTCTGAAGAACAGGGTCTATTCAAGCGCTCAATCTTTACCAAGCTGTGCTAGCTGTGCGACGACTTGGACAAAAAAACAAGATATAAACCACCAGAGTAACAACAATAAAGGGATTATCGGATTAAGCTGAAAGTGAAGAAGCTTTACTAGCACAGTCTGTCCATGATAAATGCTAACTTTCAAAGCAGTAGCATTGTCCTTTCTGTAAGTTATTAGAGTTGAAAGTGAAGAGTGTGTCCAGGGTTTTTAAAAATGAAAAGGGTACTGAGTCACACCTAATCACACTATTCTATTCGGTTAAAAATAAAGTGTTGAAAAAAAAAAAACACACACTTTCCTGCTGTTTTATGATCCCAAATTATAGCACAGTGTGCAAGAAGGCTTGCTCTTTCAGAAAATTTGAAAAAGCAAAGACTGGCTAGGCTGACCCATTTCACATATTTTCAGCCCTCACACAAAATCAGTGCATGTGACTTTTTGTTCATTTTGTGATGCACGGTCACATATGTGACCGTGCACCTCAAAACGAACATAAAGTCGCACACACTGATTTTGCGTGAGGACTGAAAATAAGTGAAGTGGGTCAACCTAGCCGAACTTGACTTTTTCATATTTTCTGAAAGAGAGGGTCTTCTTTTACATTATGCTAAAATTTGGTATCATAAAACAGGCAGGAAAATGTGGTTTTTTTAGCAGTTTATCTCGAACATTTTTGGTAGAATAGTGTGATTAGGTGTGTCTTTAGAATCTCTTTTTCATTTCTGTAAAACTTCGTCCACTCTTCACTTTCAACTCTAATAACTTTTGAAAGGATAACGCTACTGCTTTGAAAGTTGGCATTAATTATGGACAAAATGTGTTAATGAGGCATGCTTAATTTCAGTTTAATCTGATAATTCCTTCATTGTTGTTACTCTGGTGGTTTACTTCTTCTTTTTTGTCCCATTCATCGCACAGCCAGCATGGTTTGGTAAAGATTAAGCGCTTGAATAGACACTGTACTTCAGAGCCTCTTTTCTCAGTTCACACTTTTCCTGAGTTTGTGCTTTCTTTCCACTAGTTAGATAGGTTAGGAGAGTCCATTTGATTTGAGTTCTACATCATTTTAAAGCTTAAAGTCTGCTCTTTCAGAATATGGTCTTAACTACAAATTCATGTCTGGCGACTTTTTGTTTGTTTTGAGGTGCAGGGTCACATATGCTACCATGGTGAATTCAGGACAAAATTACAAAATCTTGTACAATTCTCAGTGAAATGGTCTTATTTTACAGCGCCTATGATCATTTGTTTTGCTCTTCTGCAAATGTCAGTTAATCACCATAACATTGGTGACATGTTACATGTATTTTGAATGGAAGGGATTGTGCAAATTGGATCCTTACCGGGACCTCGTACCTGAGCAAGAGGTCAAAGGTTAAGTTCAACTTCTCCAGTTTACCCAGGGTGCATCGCACATCTTTTCGCTCTATCCAGCCAGGCTCTTCAAGATCCAGGATATGTCTCAGGCCCAGGAAGAGGGGATTTCTAGACAGTCTCTCCAGTTCAGCATCAACCTGCATTTCAATCCCATGCCAATCTCCATTTAAAGAAGCATTCATAATTTCACATCATGTACTACAATATCGATAGCAGAGCTACCAAGTCTCACGCATTCTGAGTGAGACTCAAGCATTTAGGGTCTGTCTCACGATCTCACACATGACACCCATTTTTCTCATGCATCAGGCAAAGTCTGCAACTTGGGCCTACAATAAGGAGCATAGCTCCAAAGATTAAAGTGATAGTTGCAACTGAAGGTATATTTTCCTTCTGTCTTTCAAAATAAGTAAAAAATAGTCACTTAAGTATGCACCTGATCACACCATTAAGAGCTAACAATTGAAAAAGCTCCCTACCGTGGGAGGCCACAGGGGGAAAACCCTTCCCACACCCTCGCTCGCGCGCACATTCCCTCGCCGAGATGCCGAATCATAAAAATCTCACTCATAAAAATTTTTTGAACTTGGCATCCCTGCGATAGTGCCATGTAGGACCAGGGAGGTGGGACCACCTCTCTGTAGGACTACAGATTTGTGGATTTTATTGTGGTCCTTGCCAAGATACATGTACATCAATACTCTGGGAAAAAAACAAACACACACACCCACAAATATAATACACTGAACACAGATGATTACATAGGAGACTCACAATGTAGAAATGTAATTCCATTACAATACAAACTGCTTTACGAGATACAGTCCAGATGAGTTTTTTTATTTATTTTAATTTATTTATTGACACGTATATATATTTATATTTATATAATCTGACATCATGTAGTGCCATGCATATATTTGTAGAATTTGTTGTGGTCCTAAAGCAGATTATAAACAAGTACTCTGAACAAAAAACAAAACAAAAAACTAATACAATAATACATACTACACTGAACAAGGATGATAATATAATGCTCACATATTCCATTAATGTAGCAATCTAATTCCATTAAATAGCCCTTGCTTAAAAAGTTAGTCTGTGATGAACTCATGTAGGCTTTCTTCTTTTGTTCTGGCTATTACCGGTAGTATATAAACAAGCACTGATTGAAACTCTGTGTGCTGGGGAGTTATAATCCTACACATAAATCAACACAATCTAAGCACATGCTCTATATTGATTTTGTAAAAGAAAAGTATTAAAGCATTCTTATCTAACTTCATCTAACTACATCACTCTCAGCTCCAGAAAGTTACAGATATTTCTCTAAAATGATTTCCACGCACTATCATAAAAACATTCTGTCTATCATGCTCACACTATTACAAAGAGTTGCCATTTCCAGCCATGATGTCAAAGAAAAGAAATCTTGATGTAGCAGTTAGTCTTGATTATTTTTTATTTTTTATTTTATCTATTTATTTATTTATTTTATTTTATTTATTTATTTATTTATTCATTATCTTATTATTATTATTTTTTTTTTTTTGGGGGGGGGGGGGGAATCTACAGCTCATACTCTCACTTCAGCACTGGCTGTCAGGCGAGCGCTCGGTAGTCTAGGATACAGGTTGTAGGATAGTGGATGCAACACCTGTCTGTGTAGGAGTTCTACCCTAAATACTAGGTGTTACAAAAAAAAATTTCCCACTTTTGATCCTTAATAGTTCAAAAACTATATATCAGATAACACTGAAATTGATATGAGCAATAATCTATACAATTTTGTTCTGGGTAATTAAAAAATGATAGCATAAACCAGCTTCATTAAATTCAAAAATTAGGTTTCAGATTTTGCTCTGTTTTCAAACCTCTGTACAAAATTTTAATTTTGCACAGAGGTAAAACGCATACTTGCCAACTCTACCGCTTTGGGCGGTAGACTACCGCTTTTTAGAGGTTTTGACCGGCTACCGATTTTTTTTTTTTTTGATCTACCGATTTTGTAGCAAACCTACCATAAAATGAAATGGAAGTTATACTTTCCCTTCATTGTGCGTTGATTCCCTAAAATAAGCTAGTAATACTAATAATTTCAAGGAACTCGTTCCTCAAAAATGCCGTATTCAGCCAGGTTAAAAGGTTAAAAAGCATGCACCAAATCTCATATTTTGATATTGAAAAACAAAAAAGGTCCACACCGTGGGAGGGGGGAAACCCCCATTCCACACCCTTCTTTCTTACACACTCACGTACAACTGTATACACATCATTGGTTCTTGTGTAAAGTTCAATTTTGTACAGAGGGTTCAAACTACACCAAAATCTGGAACTTAACTTCACAATTTACCATGGATTAAAACGAAATTGATTTATGCTCTCATATTCAAATAACATCCAACTAAATTGTACAATATTCAGGTATTAGGCCCTACAATGGCAGTGTTATCTGGGGGCATTTCATGAAGGAACTTGTCGGATAAAATATCTGACAAGTCTCTTTTATCCGACAAGTTTTGAGAAATTCTTTAGTCTGATCGGCTGATTTCTCGGAACTTGTCGGATATAATTGACTTGTCGGACAATTTATCCGAAAAGTTCCTTCATAAAATGCCCCCCAGTGTATAGTTTTCTAACTATTAAGGATCGAAAGTGGGAAATGTTTTTTGTAACATCTAGTATATTCTATTGTGCATGAATTTGCATTCTGATTATATCCATGGTTTTTATCACGTCTTCCAGTGAAACACTGAATAATTGTTGCTTATTGTAGGGCGGTTTGTTAATCAGTTGCAAATCCCATATGTTATTCAGGTTCTACAATATACTTGTACTAGGTGTTACAAAAAAAAGAAAAAGAAATACAAGTCGAGTGTTCTGTCATTCAATCTTGCGTTCAGTATCTTGCAGTATCAAACCAGGATCCAAATCTTTGGATGTAAAATATGATCTTGATCCCAGTGGATTGTGAACCTTTTTTTTTTTTTTTTTTTTTTTGGGGGGGGGGGGGGGGGTGTTGGAATGTGTACAATGTTTATTATCATTTCCTTCTTTTTCTAGAATATTACATGCAAGAAAATTTTCTCACCTCACTACCTGGTGCTGTCATATCAATCCAGCCGACGACGCCCACAATGCACTGGTGACGAGTGGCCATATCTAGCACCCAGTCTGTATGCAAGATGAAAGAGAACTACATCAAGAAGGACTACTGTAACAAAAGGAATGTTCGCGTGCATTTTTATTTCACAAAATTCGCGAGCGCCGATATTCTCAAAATTAAAATGCACGCGAAAGTTCCTGTCTACACTACATGCATTGAAAGCCAGTGGCAATTCACAAAAATTTCATGCCACGCAAAAAGGCTGTCAATTTGCAAAATTTCATGCCACAAATACACTTGTGTATCATGTTTTTCAGTATGAACTGCAAACTTGGAGCACAGTGCTCACTTATTGTGGAGTTGTCTTCTCTTCGAAGTGATGGCAAAATATTTAGCTGACACAAAATAGAAGTGGGGTACTGAAGGCACATCACTCCGCAGCCTTGAAGTCTCCAAAATCATAACATTGATTAATTGATTAGTTTGATTGGTTGATTGATTTGAAAGGAATTGACTTGACAATCTATTAAAGTCCATGTTAGGCAAAAAATTCCTGAAACCTGTGATGGCAATTAAATGGGGATGAATAATGACAGACATCTACAACTCTGCCATACAATGATACTGAAATATTCAATGAGGGTATATTATAATCAAACATAGATAAACTGTTGTGAAATTTATACTAAAATAATCATCAACATCACGATAAACACTACCTCATAATTGTCTCATAGACTAAAAGGCAGAGCATTGTTTAGTGTAAATATAGCTCTGCAGGGTTCAGTCAATGTTATCATTAATTATTATCCCAGAATGTCAGGTACAGCCTACGGGTACGTACAAATTTGTATCCATCCTTATACCTGGGCTACCATAGAAGAACTCTGAGAGTAGGGCATTTTGTCAACACATATTATGAACCAGGCAGAATTATTACTCAAAATTTCCTCTTTTGGGCAATTCCATGGTATGTAGGACACAGATGCCGAAAATTCAAAATGATATTTGTTTCAAACACCATACATTTTCAAACAATACTTGAGTTGAAGTTTTAAGAATCATTATGTTTTTCAATAAAAGCGGCCATTTTGATTTTCAAAATGGCTGCCAAAATATGCCTATAACTCAATGGTAAGAAAGAGTGTATTGTCACATAATTTACCCTCTGTATATCCACTTTACTAGTACTCTAAACAACAATCTTTTATATGCATGCAGTTACCAGACAAGTCTTTTACCACATGATAGAAAGAAAAAGCTGCTTGCTTTAAAGAATTTTATAAAAACTTTTAATTACTTTGACAATGATGGATGTAACGTCAGTTACCAAAAACAAGGAATTTTTAACTTTATTCATCAAAGAAAGTTAGCTATATGATGTAACTTAGGATTTCTAATGTATGCCCATATGCTTTCCTTTCAATAACAGAAAATAAGGATACTTGGCATACTGGAGAGTCAAATGAACACATCAAAATGTGTAACGTCAGTTACTGAAACATCATATACCAATATATGTAACGTCAGTTACCATGACAGTAATAACAACTTATGCAAATTTTTTTACTTTAGGCCATTTCAATACATCTGGGAAGTCAAAGGTTATCAACAAAGAGCAGCAATCCCTTTGATAGGGAATGATGTCATCACCATGGTACACTGTATGTCCATGGATACATTTTTTTTTTCACTTTATCTTATTTATTTATTTATCATATTTTTTTTTTTGGTGGGGGGCTTGAGCTTTTGATTTTCGGTTCAGCACAAGTTTAAGGTTAAATCATCTGGAAGTTTAGGTTTACCACATGCAATATCTAATGCACTCAAATTACTATACAGTACTCACTGTCCTACGGGATGATAAAGCTACCAAATTCTGTAGGCCTAATCAATGACGTGGTTGCATGGTAACCACCTTTTTCTCTTAAAAAGCTTGTGTACAGCTGTATACCAACAGTTTTATAATCTTTACTAATGACTACTTTTGCAAGCATTTTTATTTTTTTTTCTGGAAGCTTAGTGGAGTTTCTACCTCAAGGCAAATGTAAGAGCAGATATATTTCTTTGCTTGCACTTAAGTGTGTGGTTTAGTTAATATGGCACATCTTGAAATGGTACATCAGCAGGCCTGACATAAGGCATATAGTACTGTCATTACTGTTTGAAACTAACACTGATGTTGCTCAAAGTGAGAGGTGATTCTAGGGTAAAATAAAAAAAAAAACTGTTCATATTTGTTGATTACTTTATTTCATTCATGCAGGGACATTTTTGTAATACATGATAATTATGAACAGGAAGATTTGTTTATATTGATCTTAGAATTCTTTCGGTGCAAAGTCCTATTTCTTGGTATCTGGGATGTATTTGCAAGCCTTGATATACCAGTGAAAAGGAAAAGAAAAACAATTACATTCCTTCAAGCAAGGAATAAACAAATAATGCCCTTTTGACCAAAAAAGCATGTTTCTTCTTCACAGAAAAAATATCATAAGTGTAACACTATTCAAATCATTATTGATAATGGAGATCATTTTTTTTTATTTGCGGCCCTAACAATGCCTTGAGGGAGGAGTAAAATAAAGAAAAGAAGAAAGAATATATCACAGTAGATTTCATACATATTTATGAACATTTTTATTTGTATGTGTTTTTTCCCCATGACCTGAAAGATTTTTTTTTTCCACACACAAAAACATCTGTGTTTTGTGTAGTACTGCAGGGCATTATGGGTGGGGTACTCTAGATAGAAACTTTCCTGTTCATCAAAAAAAAAACAACAACAACAACAACCAAAAAACCCCCCCTTAGTTATGTCAATATTTATACTTTGAACTGCAGAATCTAAATGGCTCTGTGTAAGGCGCCTTGGCAGATTACATTGTGCAGGAAAACAGCGGCGCCGCCGTTCAGCGGTCCTTTGAGCGGCGCTTTGAAAAGCCCGTTAATACGCCGGGGTACTCAAGCGTATTCCCGCAGTGGCCCGCTCTCCGGCTTTTCCTTTCAAAACGCCGCTAGGGTTTTGCAAACCCTTTTATGAATAACAAACTCCTTGTTGTGACGAACAACTTTTTTAGAACAACGCCCTCTCGTGGCAGCGTCTAATAGTGTCTTTGAACAGTATGCTGGAGCACAGAACTCTACACACAGTGTTTAGTAGTGAAGTTTAGAGTTCTGAACCCTGTAGGTAGCACAAAACAGAAAATGATAAAACGCTGTCACCTCATAGGTTCGTCTCACCTCTGCAATTTGCATACTGAATGCAGGTTCAAATGGCCCATATCAGGAAGATGAAACATGCATGTGATTTAACAATATGCTTTCAATGTTTGTATAGTGTATCTTATCTTCTAAATAATAACGATGTATATTTTCGATCTTTATTTCTACAAACATGGAATATATTTCAATCAGGGCTTTTTATGATGGTTTGACAGTCGAAATTTTAATCAATTTGTCGTAACATGTGTGTATGTGTGTGTGTTGGTTTGTCACTTTATTTTTATTTTTATTCCTTTTGCTGTTATCGGTGATTTATGTATTACAACACATGCAACCAGTAGTGACAGTAATGACGCATAGAAGTCAGGGAGTTTGGGCCAGCACGGGTAAGAGTGTTGTTGTTGTTGTTGTTGTTGTTGTTGTTGTGTTTTTGGTTTTTTTTTTTTTTTTTTTTGCTATTAGGCACATTCATGGTGTACAATAACACGTCAATTAATGAAACTAAAGTTTCCAAACTACACGAATGTCTATTTTCCATGTTCATTAAATCTGTTTAAAATGTATTAAATACAGATTTTGATTTGTGTCAAAATAATTATAATTTTGTTACTGGACCCCATCAAAATAAGCCCTGCTTACACGTGTCCATGACCTTTCATTGCTATACTGTTTTCGATATAATTGCGTGCATATTTTTGTTTGCTTGTCTAAACGGACGTTTCTTTTTTGATGAACGGATGCATACAATTGAATTGAATGTGCATTGCAAATGCATGCAGGCCTGTGGATATGTTGTGTGTGTATTGTGTTCACTTGTCTGTCATTTTTTGCTATTTAAGACAAATCAGTTGAATGTCCTTCTATAATTGTTCTCCAGCATAGCGATGCTGAGGAGGCTCGGCAGTTGATGTGCATACTGCTATCTTGATGACGTCTAGCTGTTTTTGTAACATTATATATATATATATGTGTGTGTGTGTGTGTGTGTGTGTGTGTGTGTGTGTGTGTGTGTGTATTTACTCGCGGTTTGTCTCTCATTAGGTATGCCGGTATTGTTGCCCTGTGTATAGTTTTGTATGATCTTAGATTCCACGATTTATTTTTTTCCTCCATGATCGCGCTATGACTTTTTATAATCAGTATCTCTCGAAATCCTCCCAATCTGTCTAACTCCTTTTTTTTCACCATCGTAATTCTATTATCATAAACTCTTAAGACTCCAAACTACAAGTATCATATCGCGGAAATTATTTCAATCAATATTTCCTTTGAACATTAAAACGTCAATCTTGTGCTGTTAAAACACCCAATGTCAGAAGATAATTTCAAATCCATACCAGCTGTCGAACTATCATTCGACTTTGAATATCAACACGGCAGTTTAATATCAAACATCCAGATCCTCGTCACGCACGTGTGTATGGATACACACTATAGAATGGCGTTACCAGTCGTTTTCTTTTTATCGTTTTTATGGCAAAGCGGTTGTATTTTGTGTACTTAATGTATGTACGAAATTATTACAAGAGGATGAAAATATACTGCGGATGTAGAAAATGAACAACAACATCAAACATACCTGCACTGGACGTGACGGATGCAGGCACTAACTTCGCCTTGCAAACATTTAGACATTTAAACCAGCATGTCTCAGCGAAGTCATAATACCGGTATACAGTTTGTACATTTTATGCTGCATGCTTAGCATCTACCGACATTTGAATCCGACTCTCTCGGTCAGCTAACGAACAGATGTATATAGCGTGACTATTATAGAATGTTAAAATGTACATGTCAAGTATCTGTCAATTCATGAATCTATGTGCTTATTTATTTATTTGTTTGTTTATCTATTTGTTCATCTATTTATTTATCTATTTATCTATTCATTTAGTTATTCATTCAAACGCTAATCCAGGAAGAAAGAAAATATTAGCAGTTGCTTTCATCGAAGTCCTATGTGAACATGATATTTCGGGCAGTCAGAGGCTGCAGCCAAAAGATAGTGATAGAGAAGGCTGCAACTAAACGATTGGGAAAGCATGATCTAAAGAGAGCAAAGGGCTGCTGCAAAATGATCAAAAGGGCTGCGAGATTATGACTGAAAAGGCCGCAGCCAAACCCACCAAAGGGCCGCGGGAAGAGCGTAATAGGGTATAGAATGTAATGCC
This sequence comes from Diadema antillarum, assembly GCF_040938485.1. NCBI lineage: Eukaryota > Metazoa > Echinodermata > Echinoidea > Diadematoida > Diadematidae > Diadema > Diadema antillarum. The sequence continues at coordinate 866,552 of NW_027271037.1, forward strand.
AACCAAATGCCTATAGAATTCGGCATATACAAAATAGGTGGTACAGGTACAATAGATTTCAGACACCCCGACCTGTCCATAGTGAGATCTCCGATCCCATTGTTATGTCCGGAGAAGATGGACACTTCCGCGATGGGCACCGTGAGTCGATCATTGCTCATTGTCTTTCCAAAAACAAACTTTTGTTGTGATAGCAACGGAGGCTGAAACTGCGTGATTGATGGTCAGCTCCGTGTTGCATTTCCAGCAATATGCAGATTAGTTCACAACCTCTATAGAGAAGTAAGTTCAATAAATGAGTTAAAGTTTCATACACTGATATTGTATTTGGATCGATTCCCTGTCCTTTATCGTTGCGGAAGGTGACGTTGTATTTTTTGTTTGGGGGAGGGGGGGGGGGGGCTTCGGTTTGTAATCTATTATTGATACTGCCGCCATCCAAACGACTGAAAGAATTAACGCTGGATGAGCTTTAATAGGTTGCCTTTAAATAGTATCATACTGTACTTGTTATTAACATAACATAACATAACATAACATAACATGTTTTTCATTATAACTTGTTACAATGCGTGCGTGTGTGTGTGTGTGTGTGTGTGTGTGTGTGTGTTTGGGGCACATGGGGCTATATCCCTGAAAACCTCACACAAAATAATGAAACCAAAAAGATTTATCAATTTGCAGTTACCCAAGCGCGCGGGCACACACACAAACACACACACACACACACATACACACATCTAAAGTAATAAAGTATCTTGTTGTAAAGTATCTAGAGTGCAAAAGTCTAACCGGATACTTTATCAGTCGACACAATCGCAATTCCTTCAGTCTTCAATAGATTACCACGCCCTCTACACAAGAGTGTCTTTAACTATTATTAAACTAATACAACACTAACATTCTTCCGGTGAAAACGCAGAGTCATCTCACTGATGACTTCATCCCCCTTCCAAGCCGGCCACACATCCCACAAAAGGCCGAAGCAATTCATTGCTCTCCTCTACACCCTCTCTAGCTCGTCCAGAACAAAGGCAAAAACGCAATTATTTTCGTATCCCAATAGCCAATTCTAATTTGTTGTCCTAGATCTCGAGAGATTTGTAGCTTTCTTTGTAACTGTCCTGAATAACTCAACGAAATAGAAATGTGACCACCTCAAACTGGTAGAAAAGCAGACAAGTAATAACTTTAATTCTTATACTCTAAACAGAAAATGACGTTCTGTAAATTCATGTTGCTGCCTTCAATGCAGTCATAAATATCCAACTTCATCCATTCTGCAGCTGTTGATTTGGTGACCTGCTAAATTGCATTAAATTTTTGTTTTTTATATGGTCCCATGGAATGTCAATCCGTCAGTTCATTCCAGCCGTTCCTCCAAAATTTGTACTCCAGCTATTACAGACACCATGGTTACCTATGACTGCAGTGACTGCAGAAAAGCAGACCATTTTTAAAGCTTGAGAAAAAGCGAACAATTCGTTCAAAAGTTATCCATTTTCAACAGAAAATAATGGTTGACATAAAGATAAATGTGCTGATCAAGAATATTGTTTTGACTCAATAGGGGAAAGATGTCACGAACACGAAAAGGCAGAGGATTGAGGGAACGTCACTATTTGTTACTCTGCTAACAAAACGAAAAAGAGCATATGCACTCACACACACACGCACACACGCACAAACAAACACACACACACACACAAACAAACATAAGCAAACAAGAAATAGAATCGCCTCTTCCTGGAAAGAGGTCGACACAACGTAGGTCAGTTACAAAGGAATGGACGAATGAATATTTTGAAGAAAATCATTGGAATCTTGTGAATTACACTTTTATCATAATTCCCTTCCCCAGGCCAAATACAACCTCGTCTGCACTTGTCAGATTGTGTGATTATGTGGGGAGTATTTAAGTGACCAGATAATCGTTAAGACGTGTTTATTGCTTGTGATTCTTTGATATATCGTTACACTCTCGAAGTATAATTTGTTTCATGTTTACTTGCATTTGTTAAAGTTTCTGTATTGTCCTGACATTCCTTCATTTCATTTTTTATCCTGTAAATACTTAGGATAAATTTTGCTACAAATCCACATTGACTTGTACATTGTACTTTCTTTGTGACATATTTCTCAACGGTTAAAAAGTGATGACGCATTAGAAGATACTGCCCATGGAATGCATATTATTTTTCATTTGTTTTGAACTCAACTGAAAACCAACCATTATATTGACATCCAGCTTTCGTAATTTCTCTTGTTTGGCGAAGTTGTGTAGTTCATTATGGGCACGTCGTTGATCTCAGAGAAACATGTCCGCAATACAGACAATTTTTTCCTTGAAGCCCTTTCTCCTGGCTTTGAAAATGGCGTACCCTTCAGCTCATTATCTGCTACTGATTTCAAACTATGCTATTAAACTTTGCAAAGATACATCCGCCTATTCAACAGGGAGTTTTCGCAAGCACGACGCGGCCGGGATTTGAGCATACCATGTGCAAATTTGCATCTGCGCATGATCAAATCAGAGAAACGTCCCGTGGGGAACACTGGTGCGCGAGATTCAGCCAAAATAGCGTTCGGTCCCGACGCTGGGCATGAGTGAGCCAGTCAGCCAGCCAGCCAATCAGCGATCTTGTCCCCACGCCTCGTCCTGTACAGGAAAGCGAAACTGCTATGGTGACGGGAGTCCGAGTACGGGTACTTTCACAGTTGATTGCTTCCGCGTACCCTCGGTCTGTCCTTCGTGTAGCGAAAACTTGATCAACGCCTTTCAAATCAGCAACAACACGTAATCTTCCATCAATACCTTTTGTCTCGATACGGAACAATACGCCATGGCAAGCGATTGGGTACATAAGTGTCAATGTATTGAAAGCACCAAGATTACCACTCACGCAACCTCTTGGTAGACCTCGTCATTACATCATTACAGTGACGAGAGGGAGAGAAAAAAAAATCGATTTTGGTAGAACTGAATATATCACATCTCGTCATTTAGATCCATGGTGGTGGAAATTAGCGTAACAATTAAGGTGATAAAATGCTACTTTAAATCTGTTTTCAATATAAAACAGCAGAGAAGTGGTTCACGCATGATGGCGTGAACAAAACGGCTTAGGAACAGCATGTCACACTGCACGGCTTCTAATACAATCTTTTCATACTAATTTTAATAGCTGTACGTCGTGTCAATCATGACTTCGTGAAAATGAATTATGGCTATTACAAATGAAGACAGTATGTAATCATACGGTGCTTCAGCAATTCAGGAGAAGTAACAATTAAGATGAAAGATTGTAATACCTTTATATGTAATACATAATACCACTCGAAGGCCTACTTCAATTTGTACCATCATTTACAAGTGCTACCTCTACATGCATGTTTTAGTACTTATCGTCTTTCAGTGTACAGAACAAGGCAGATTTTTCTTTTGTTTTCAATTACAGGCAGGATTTTGTCTCTGTGTGTGTTCTCGTCAGTGTATGTTTGTTTGTTTGTTTGTTTGGACGAGGTTAGAGTGGACATCATTAGCTTATTCGACCCCTGTTGAGTCTCGCATAAACTATAGTTAGCTATTCTTTCTCAATTAAAATTCATGCGCATTGGTGGGAACTATAATTGTATGCATGTAATTCTTACTTTCAAAGAAAATCAATGGAAAGGAACCGCGTAAAAGATATTCCTCATAGCTGCGATTCACCTTTCTCTGTGTCATTTACACCTACAAATTGCAATACATGTTCTCATCTCTTCTTCACGACTACTTTGTACTTTAAGTTTCCTGGTGTATCCTGTCGCTGCTACGCAGATGACACACATATGTATTTGTCGTTCACACCTGACGCACATGCTCAGCAGCAAAGCGTCACTCACATGGAAATATGTGTCAATTATGTACGTGAATGGATGCTGCTAAACAAACTCACGCTAAATGACAGTAAGACTGAACTGTCATTGATTTGCACATCAAAGCAAATATCCAAACTTTCTTTTGATGGGATATGGGTTAGAAGTTCTGTCATAAAGTCATCTTCCATTGTTAGGAATCTTGGAGTGTGTTTTGACACGCATCTGAACAGGGAAGCACACGTCACAAATGTGTGTAAATCATCATACCATATGATTTATAACCTTAGACGTATCAGGAAATATTTTGATGAGAACAGTATGAAAATGATTGTCCAAGCATGTATTGTTAGTAAAATGGATTATTGTAATGGGTTATTATAATGGACTCCCTGATTCTCAAGTTGGGAGCCTGCAGCGAGTCCAAAACTCCTGTGCAAGGCTTATCTGTGACAAACCTAGGTTTTCAAGGATTACTCCTCTTCTGAAAGATTTACACTGGATTCCGATTCGTAAACGAATATTGTTTAAAATCTTGTTGATTGTGTATAAGCCACTTATCGGTCAAGCCCCCAGTTACATATCCGAATTATTAGTGTTTAAATCTCATCGACATACTCATGATTTGCGCAGTTCTAAGGACACTCTCCTTTTACAGATTCCAACATGTAAAACAAAAGTAACATTGGGAGACAGAGCATTTGCCTGTGCAGCTCCCAAACTCTGGAATGATCTACCATTAGAAGTCCGGAAATCCCCAACAGTAGCAGTCTTTAAATCACGACTCAAAACACATCTTTTCATTTAACTGCTCTTTATTATCAAGCACATCAGAAGCTTTTGCAGCGCAGAAGAATATATGTCTATAGGTTTTGCGCTTTCTAAATTGATATAATTTTATTATTATTATCATCATTATTATGCAACACATACTGCTTTGGCCTATACTGTTATAACAACTACTACCACTATCTATCACTACTTTTTTTTTTATTACTATCTTTTCCATACCGTAATTGCTATATATGAAACAACAAATAACAAACGTCTCGTGAATGAGTAAACAAAGTAAGACCGATTGATAAATTGATATATTATAGTTATATAGAAAGTAGAGACATAGCTAGACAGCTTGATATATATACATGATGACCACAGTTTTTAGAGATGAGATCGCTGAAAGGGATTAATGTTGATCATCGAAGTGGATCTTAAGAGCCTTTGATACCAACAAAGTTATATGAGTATTCGTAATCAGAATTTAATGAATATACATTGAACTCAGATGCAGAATACAGTGCACACTTGTATACCACTTCTCACTCTCTCTCACTATTAAGACTCTGTTATCTTTTTTTATGTGATGTGCTGTTTGTTTTAGTATGTGCTGTTTTTTAGTTGCGTGTTGCATGTTTACATACTATGTACTATATGTATATACACATACATATGGAATCAATATATGTTTTTGCGTGGGGGTGCGTCTATATATACATAACATGTGTGAGAGCGTTCTATGTGCATTCTATTTGCACTTGTTACATATAGGACTATTATTCTTTCTTGATCATATGATGGCTCTGAAAAGAGCCGTTTGGGTTCGATAGAGAAGGGCGAATTCACGCCGTTGAAATCCTCCTCTTTCGACGGATTTTACGACATTTGCCGTTCACCGTGTCTCGCAAAATGCGGATTTCGTGAGGACCGTCATATCTGGGATATGACTTTGCCACTTGGCTGCTGATAGCCTTGAAACGCTGGTCATCGATGAGGGCAGAAAGCGGTGGGTCAACAGTGCGATCACCGTTGAAGCTGAAACCGGCCAACTCATCGCCTTCGTAGACCAAGCTCATTGTCTTCAACAGAAGAGATTGACCGCACTTTACTCTTGCAAGCACATGCAGGAATCTCTTTCTGTTGACCACAATGCCGTGCTCATCATCACCGATCCTCACGCTCGTGTTGTTGCCCTGCAATTCTTCTACGACGTTTCTCTGCGCCGTTCGGGACTTTGCGATGACTACAGCGTGAAGTTCTTTGAGGAGTCGTTGCTGTGAGTCCACTTGTTGACGGAGTGCTTTGATTTCAGCAGCCAGGGAAGACACCGTCGCTCGATGACCATCTTCTTCGTCTTCAACTTGATATCGGCTTCGATCTTCTGTAAAACTGTCAGCCTCACTGGAAAGGTCTTCTTCTGCACAGAATCCAGAGTCATGCCGTTCCCGACCTTGAACGAGTCCCGACTGCTCGTCATCCGATGATGCTTCAGAATCGCTTAGATGCAGATGAAAACTATCGCTGTCGCTTGAAGTATTGCTATCCATGATGATATGTTAAACTACAGAGGAGAAGAAAATTTTTCGGGTATTTATTGAGCTTTAATACTTCTAAATAGAGGTTGTGAACTAATCTGCATGTTGCTGGAAATGCACCACGGAGCTGACCAATCACGCAGTGCTTCAGCCTCCGTTGCTATCACAACAAAGGTTTGTTTTGAGAAAGACAATGGCTAATGATCGATTCACGGTGCCCATCGCGGAAGTGTCCATCTGCTCCGGACATAACAATGGGATCGGAGATCTCACTATGGACAGGTCAGGGTGTCTGAAATCTATTGTACCTGTACCACCTATTTTGCATATGCCGAATTCTATAGGCATTTGGTTGGCATTACATTCTATACCCCATTGCGCTCTTCCCGCGGTCCTTTGGTGGGTTTGGCTGCGGCCTTTTCAGTCATAATCTCGCAGCCCTTTTGATCATTTTGCAGCAGCCCTGTCCACTCTTTGATCGAGCTTTCCCAATCGTTTGGCTCTAGCCTTCTCGATCACTATCTTTTGGCTGCAGTCTCTGGCTGCCCAAACTTCATACAGGACTTCGATGAAAACAGCTGCTAATATATTCGTTCTTCCTGGATTTAAAGAAAATACAGATTGAAATCATTTCCGCGACATTACACATGTAGTTTGGAAACCTGGGAGTTTATCACATCGAAGCATGACGGTGAATAAAAAACTTAGACAGTGGGAAAGATTTCGAGAGATACTTATTATAAAAAGTCATAGAGCGATCATGGAGGAGAAAAAAATAATCACGGAATCGTAGATCATACAAAACTATACACGGGGCTACAATGCATACCTAATGAGAGACAAACCGCCAGTAAACACACATACACACACACACACACACACACACATGATATATATATATATATATATATATATATATATATATATATATATGTATATATATATATATATATACATATTATATATTTAACAAAAACAGCTTGATGTCATTGAGATTGCAGTATGCATATCAATATCAATACATATGGACGTTCAACTAATTACTTTTTAATAGTATAAATGACAAACAAGTCAACTCTTACACAAACACACACACAACACGCACACACACACACACACACACACAAACAAACAAACACACACATGCAACATATCCACAGACGAAAGATATTTTGGAAAGTTTGTATTCTTCTCCCATCATTCTTTCCGCGACCATTTTGGTGTTTGTGTTCTTCACATGCAATGCATGCGTGTTTATTCTGTCTTTTTTCTTTTTAATATATCAGAAAACGTCATATCTTCCGGCATTTCGTAGGACTGTAATTATCAAATATACCTGCGAAGAATTTGATCTTCGGGACTACCTAGAGTTTATACCTGTCATTCGGAGGTTTAATTTCTATGTATCCTCTATATAATTGTTTATAGTAATTAATCCCATACTGATACATCAAACGAGATTTAAAAAAAAAATACGAGCAACAAAGGGAGTCAGTGGCGAAATACAAACGGATGCGTGTGATGATTTTACAAGTCCAGTGCTCTTGAACGAAATCGAGACGTGTTTTTGTTTTAATACATGAGGAGTACGTGATGTAGTACTACCCCCTCCCCGTAGGGTTATGTTCGTATAATACGGGATTGTTTTATAGGGGATAAAAAGGTTTAAAGACAGGAAGGGGGACGTAGGGAGAGACAGACAGAAATGCACAGACAGACAGAAAGAGAAATGTAGTATCTGTTTTATCGTAAATACAATGTGGATCAAAACGACATTTACCGTTGAAATGGAGATGATTTCTTTAAAACTTTTTTTTTTCAAAGTCTAATGATAATTATCACAGATCGAGAAAGATATGAATGATCGCCGTATCAATGAATTAAATTTTCTTAAAGGAGAAAGTTTTGTTCTGTCGAAAAAAAGAAACAAAAATGAATTTTGTATGCGTAATCGAAGAAAAAAAGTATGTTATTGTGCTATTCTTTTCGTCTAAAAGCAATGAAAGAATTTCACGATCAAATATTGATTTGGAATGACAATTTCATGTTTAGATAATGTTTCATGCTTGTTATTTTACATACCGTTATCATCATGTGTCATTCTTAACTCTCTTTGCTATAAAAGCGGATTGGAAAGACAGCTGCCCGTATAGAGGTGAACCACTACAAAAATAAATGATAAAACAGGTAACGATAATGATACTGCAAGTGTAAAGTAGATATTAAAAACCTATAGCTACACCTCTACCGACAGCAACGTCATGCACTTTTCCCTGTGTGTCTAACGTGAATGTTGAAAAGCAGACCAGTTTATGGAGCTTGAGAAAAAGCGAACAATTCATTGAAAAGTTATCCATTTGTAATAGAAAATGATGGTTGTTAAAAATCAACATCCTGATGAAGACCATTGTTTTGACTATTAAAATTGGGGAAAGATGTCACGAACACGAAAATGCAGAGGACTGAGGAAACTTCACTTAAAAAATTGTTACTCAGCTAGCAAAACTACAAAGAACACACGCACTCACACACACACACACACATACACACACACACACACACACACACACACACACACACAAGAAGTAGAATCGCCTCTTCCTGGAAAGAGGTCGATATAATGTCAGTTATTAAGGAATGAACGAATGAATACCTTGAAGAAAAAAGTTGGAATCTTGTGGAATACACTTCTATCATACACACCCTTCCCGATCCAGGGCAAATACAACCTCGTATGCCCTTGTCAGGTTTTGTGATAATTTGGGGTGTGTAAAACTGACAAGATAATCGTTAAGACATGTTCAATGCTTGTGATTCTTTGATATATCATTACACTCTCGAAGTATAATTTGTTTCATGTTTACTTGCCTTCGATAAGGTTTCTGTATTGTCCTGACATTCCTTCATTTCATTTTGATTTTCTTTATCCTTTCTATCGCCGCAAATACTTTGGATAAATTTTGCTACAAATTCACATTTTCGTCTTGACTTCGCGGTATATTGTACTTTCTTTGTGACATAGTTCTCAAAGAATAAACAGTGATGACGCATATTTCACACATAAGAAGTTACTGCCCAAGTTATGCATATTATCTTTCATTTGTTTGGAATTCAGCTGAAAACCAAGCATAATTATATTGACACCCAGCTTTTGTAATTTTTCCTTTCTTGACGAAGTTGTGTAGTTCATTATGGGCACGTCGTTGATCCCAGAGAAACAGTCCCATATACAGGCATTTTTTTCCTTGAAGCCTTTCCTCCTATCTTTACGAAAGGCGTAGCCTCAGTTTATTATCTGCTACTGATTTCTAAGTATGCTATTAAACTTTGCAAAAGACGCGTGCAGCCTATTCAATAGCTGATTCATGCCTTGCAAATCAGCAACAGCACCTGATCATCCATCACTACCTTTTGTCTCGATACGGAACAGTACGGGATGGCAAGCAATTGGGTACAAACGTGTCAATGTATTGAAAGCACCGAGATTACCACTCACCCAACTTTTTGGTAGAACTCGTCATTACATCATTACAGTGACGAGAAAGAGAGAGAGAGAGAGAGAGAGAGAGAGAGAGAGGGAGGGAGGGGGGACTGAAATTGATTTTTGGTAGACCTGAATATATTACATGTTGTCATTTTAGATCCAAGGTGGTGGATAGCGTATTAAGTTGATAAAATGCTACTTTCAATCTGTTTTCAATAGAAACAGCAGAGAAGGCGTTCACGCGTGATGGCGTGAGCAAGTATTCAAAACGGCCTTTACAGCATGTCACACCGCACGTCGACTAAACACATACAATCTTTTCCTACTATAGCTACATTGTGCAAATCATGACTTCGTGAAATGAATTAGGGCTATTACAAATGATGACGGTATGTAATTATACGGCGCTTCAGCACTTCAGGAGAAATAACAATTGAGCTGAAAGATTGTAATAGTTTTACATGCAATACATAATACAGTACAGATGTACCACTCGAAGGCCTACTTCAATTTGTACCATGATTAACAAGTGCTAACTGTACATGCATGTTTTATTATCGTTCGTCTTTCAATGTACAGAACAAGGCAGATTTTTCTTTTTTTTTCAATTACAGGCAGAATTTTGTCTGTGTGTGTGTTCTCGTCAGTGTATATGTCTGTTTGCTTGTTTGTTTGGACGAGGTTAGAGTGGATAGCATTAGCTTATTCGACCCCTGTTGAATCTCGCATAACTATAGTTAGCTTTTCTTTCTCAATTAAAATTCATGCGCAATGGTGCGAACTATAATTGTTTACATGTTCTTACTTTCAAACATTCACCTTTCTCTGTGTCATTTACACCTACACACACACACACACACACACACACACACACACACACACACACACACACACATATATATATATATATATATATATATATATATATATATATATATATACAATATATATATATATATATATATATATATATATATATATACGTGTATTTATATATAGAACTATTGGAACAAGTTCACTCGGTTGACAGCAGGTTCATCCGTATAAGTATGTCTAAAGCTCTTCCTTTCAGGATATCGAGCACTCTTCATAGAAGGATAGAATCACCAAGTATATATATATATATATATATATATATATATATATATATATACGCATGTGACATAGATAACTTTTAGCATACTCAATTGGAAACGAACCAGTGGTCTTAATTACTGTATTCATTGAGAGATCACAACCATTCATTGCGTCATTCATTGACTTCACTGTATTATTACAGGTAATGTATTACCTCAATAATTCTTTCAGTCGTTTGCAAAAACATGCTGTCTCAATGCATACAGGCAAGTACGAACAATGACACGAAAAGAAATAAAGTACTTCGGCTTATATGTCTCACTGTGAAGTGCGAAGGAATCGATGGACAGTGACAAACGGTTCTAATGTAAATATTATTAATATTCACATTTGTAAGACAAATTGAAACTTGCACTTTCAGTCGTCTGACAATCAGTCCGTGGATTACATGTGGCTTGTACTGATAATGCGATTATCAGTGGGAAACATGAATTAAGGTGTCATTCCTTTTAAACGTTTAATTCTTGCATTAAGCCTGAATGAGCACAGAAAAAGTAATAGAAAGGGTAAGAATTATAGGGTAAGATATTCTAATATAGCACATGCACCTGGTTATCGCATATAAATCTATGCTTGAATATGTGTGCATGTGTATGATCTCCATTTATGCATCGGTGCAGAGAGGTGACTCCTCCCTGATTTGTGCGAGTTCTCTGCAGTGTCTGTGCAATGCGTAGTTTGTTTGTTTGTTTGTTTGTGTGTGTTTTTTTTGGCATTCCACTGGAGCAACTTCTTGTATGGCATGGTGTATGCAAGTCTCATTACGCCATGTCATCGCCAATTTCAGAGTTACAGGCTGCTGTGCTACCACTTGGTACAGCCTGTCTTTTTCGTGGACTTTCAAATCCATGCCGTTGTTAAATACAAAGCTAAAATCTCACGAGACTGGACGACTTGCTTCTAATTATTTCCAAAAGCGTGCGTAGGACCCTCGTCGGCACTGCACCACTCATTCACTCATAGGGAGATATGGATGCGTACAGTTCTTTTTTTTTACCATCCCCGTACAATACAATACACATAATCATGAGAAATAAATCGAAGCGGAGAAATGCTCGCAATCACATGAAGACGAACTTATCCAAGCAAATTCAGCAAATACGCACACTGTGCAGCACTTGCATTTTTGCTTATTACAGCAAAATAGACAAAACTGGACCAATGAGACTCATACATGTACATTGATTATTGATTATAGCCATTATAAAATCTACCATGAACACTTCTCAACTGTTGTTCTCCCCCCCCCCCCCCACCCATGTTGTCTGCCGATGAAACCTATCAATTGATAGAGAGCAATTCGGCATTTGCTTATAAATGGACAAGGCTGTAGCTCGATATGGAAGTGGTATTGAATACGTTGAGTCATGCGAAAAAGATAAACAAAATAGAGCAACCTTCGGCGCTCTGCTGTCAGAGTCTAGGAAGTCTTCATGGTATGATAAGGGTGGTTTTTCCCTGAACTGTTATGATACTATCAGACGATGGTCAGTTACCCTCAAGAATAGCCATCAAAATATCATTTTACCTGAGATCAACAAAGTTCGACCGTATGTCTCCCCCCAGAAAAAGAAATACAATCGAACCTTCCGCAATAATTGTGTAAAAGTAGTGAATCAATCCAAAACCAATTTTAAGGAACAAAACTATAACTATTACCCCCATCTTTATACACGATACAGGAAATATCATCCAATTGGACTTTGTGGTAATGAAGAGAAAGGGGATCTTTGTATGAGAGCATGTCAGGAATACCTTCCTTCCAAGTTGTATGCAATGACTGTGTTCATAATTCCAAGATCAGCCATCTTCTCCGGACATAACAATGGGATCGGAGATCTCACTATGGACAGGTTGGGTGTCTGAAATCTATTGTACCTGTACCACCCACTTTGTATTATGCCGAATTCTATAGGCGTTTGGTTGGGATTACATTCTATACCCCATGGCGCTCTTCCCGTGGCCTTTTGGTGGGTTTGGCTGCGGCCTTCTCAGTCATAATCTCGCAGCCCTTTTGATCATTTTGCAGCAGCCCTTTCCACTCTTGGATCGAGCTTTCCCAATCGTTTGGCTCTAGCCTTCTCGATCACTATCTATTTGCTACAGTCTCTGACTGTCCAAAATTCATACAGAACTTCAATGAAAACAGCTGCTAATATTCTTTCTTCCTGGATTTAAAGAAAACACTGATTGAAATCATTTCCGCGACATTACACCTGTCGTTTGGAAACTTGGGAGTTTATCACATCGAAGCATGACGGGGAATAAAAAACTTAGACAGTGGGAAAGATTTCGAGAGATACTAATTATAAAAAGTCATAGAGCGATCATGGAGGAGAAAAAAAATAATCATGGAATCTTAGATCATACAAAACTATACACAGGGCTACAATGCATACCTAATGAGAGACAAACCGCCAGTAAATACACACACACACACACACACACACACACACACACACACACACACATGGTACATATATGTATGTTATATATATATATATATATATATATATATATATATATATGTATATATTTAACAAAAACAGCTTGATCTCATTGAGATTGCAGTATGCATATCAATATCAATGCATATGGACGTTCAACTAATTACTTTTTAATAATATAAATGACAAACAAGTCAGCTCTGACACAAACAAACACACACACGCAACATATCCACAGACCTGTCCCTCAAGAAGAAAGATGTTTTGGAAAGTTTGTATTCTATTCCCGTCATTCTTTCCGCGACCATTTTGGTGTATGTGTTCTTCACATGCAATGCATGCGTGTTTGTTCTGTTGTTTTGTTTTGTTTTTTGTTTTTTTTTGTTTTTTTTTTGTTTTACATTTTAATACATCAGCGACGTAATATTTTCCGGCCTTTCGCAGGCCTGTGATTATCAAATATACCTGCAACAAATTTGATTTTCGGGACTATCTAGAGTTTATGCCTGTCATTCGTCATTCCGAGGAGAAGAAACTTTTTTCGGGTATTTATTGAGCTTACTTCTATAATAAATAGTGGTTGTGAACTAATATGCATGTTGCTGGAAATGCACCACGGAGCTGACCAATCACGCAGTTTCAGCCTCCGTTGCTATCACAACAAAGGTTTGCTTTGGGAAAGATAATGGGTGATGATCGATTCACGGTGCCCATCGCGGAAATGTCCATCTTCTCCGGACATAACAATGGGATCGGAGATCTCACTATGGACAGGTCGGGGTGTCTGAAATCTATTCCCTGTACCACCAACTTTGTATACGCCGAATTCTATAGGCGTTTGGTTGGCATTACATTCTCTTCCCCTTGGCGCTCTTCCCGTGGCCCTTTGGTGGGTTTGGCTGCGGCCTTTTCAGTCATAATCTCGCAGCCCTTTTGATCATTTTGCAGCAGCCCTTTGTACTCTTGGATCGAGCTTTCCCAATCGTTTGGCGGCAGACTTCTCTATCACTATCTTTTGGCTGTAGTCTCTGACTGCCCAAAATATGTTCACATAGGACTTCGATGAAAACAGCTGCTAATATATTCTTTCTTCCTAGATAAACGTTTGAATGACTAACTAACTAAATGAATATGTTAATGAATAGTTTAATAAATAAGCAGATAAATGAATGAATAAATGAATAAATATATAAGTACATTGAATAAATGAGTGAATAAATAAAGAGATTAATAAATTATTTAATACTTGACATGTCCAATTTAACAGTCTTTAATAGTCACACAATATACATCAGTTCGCTAGCTGACCGAAAGAGTCGGATTCAAATTTTAGGAGATACCATGCATGCAGCAGCAGCAAAAACAAACAAACAAACAAACAAACAAAACAATATATATATATATATATATATATATATATATATATATATATATATATATATATACTATATACTATATACCGGTAGTATAACCTGGTTTCCATGTGTAAATGTTTACAAGGTGAAATTTGCGCTTCATCCATCACGTCCCATGCATGTATGTTGTTGTTGTTGTTCATTTTCTACACCAGTAGTATATCTTTATACTTTTGTAATGATTTCGTACATAATTTTACACAAAGTACAGCCGCTTTGCCATATAACAGTATAAAAGAGCGATAAAAAGAAAACGACAGGTAACCGCGTTCTATGGTGTGTATCAATACATGCGTGCGTGATGTGGCTGTGGATGTTTAAACTGCCGTGTTGATATTCAAAGTCGAATGATAGTTCGACAGCTGGTATGGACTTGAAATTGCTTTTTGACATTGGGTGTTTTAAAACGCGTATGATTGACTTTGGTGTTGTTCAAAGGAAATACTGATTGAAATAATTTCAGCGTCATGATACTGTAGCTTGGAGTCTTGAGAATTATTGATGTAGAAGCATGACGGTGGGAAAAATACGATGTGGATCAAGACGACATTTATTTCACTATTCATAGTCTATATAGATTCACTGCAAGGTTGCAGGAGAAGAGGAGAGATTTTTGTTTTTGGAATGACTCACTCCAAAGAGAAAAAGGCACACACACACACACACACAAAACACACAAAAAAACTTGCAACTCCATAGATCAAGATGATGGGGAAGAATGTACAAACCTGTATATGACACAACACAGTAACTAAAAGTCACGAAAATGTTGGATAGAATGCGTATGTTTTGTGTATATTTTGCTTTTATAAAGTTGTTGAGTTTCCCGGTTGTCAGAGTGGACTGAAGTCGTAGAATAGGTGGACACCATGAGATTATTAAACAGGTTTTCTGTTCCGAGGTGTTATTCATATTCTAACGGAGAGGGCGCTATATTGCTAAAACGAAACGTACGCACTCTGACGCTCAGATTTTGTGAATGGTCGGCTCCTTAAAAAAAGCGCCGCACGGGCCAAGTGCTAAAAGCGCCGCGCAGCGGGCTTTTGAATGGGAGGATTTAAAAGAACGCGGCGAAACAATAGAAGACCGCTGAGCGGGAGCGCCGCTGTTTTCCTGGAGCGTGTAATCTGCCAAGGCGCCTAAATGTACAGTAACAATGAGCTTTACATGGTGATGATGCGGAAAATAAGGCTAAGAATAAAGAGATATATCCTCAGTAATGATCAATTTCTGAATGGAAATGTCCTCTTTTATTTAGTGGCCTCGTGATAATTATTGAAAGGGACGAGACTACTAAAGACTAGTTCTTCTCAGCAGTTAGAAACGTTATGAAATATGTCTTCCATAAACATTATAACAATAAGATCGAGTGGAGGCTTAGATATTATGTTTTACTATTTTCAGCTTATCTATGTTGAAAGCGTAAAGAAACATTCGGACACTCCCAAACTGTCAATTTCCCTATTTAATCCTTCTTCCGATCATGGAAAGTAATTGGTACTCACGAAAATTCTATGACGACAGCCGTTCAGAACAGATTGGAGACAATCTTCAGAAGGACCAGGGGTAGACTAATAGACACTGGGGTAGTTTTCATCTCCTTTATACAAACTTGTTCCAATCAGCCCACGAAAGCCACATCCCTCTTGCATCAACCTCATCCCCCCCCCCCTCTCTCTCTCTCTCTCCAATCATTCTTCGATTCATATCCCTTAGAAGTTCAGTTTTTACTCATAAAAACCATTATACATTGATGACGGCTCAATGATATAAAATAACCAAAGGGACAGTAACAAATTCTGGGTAGACGGCGCGAATGTCAATGATCACGGCGCCGTCAAGGAGAGACAAACTATAGGTAGATCTGTTTTAAAATCAGAAATCACAACGCTCTTATCCTCATCAAAATTGATGTGACCCCGACAAATATTCTCTTCTTCTCTCTCGAGTGGCTGTTTATCAACCTTGTATAGTACTAGAACAGAACTGCGAGTATTTTCCAAGGCTGTTAAAGGATGGATAGCTTCATCAAATTTCAGGGTCATTCCATGATTCAAGTACAAGGGACCCCACTTGTATTTGCCTGCTAAAGAGTGGAGATTTAACACGTTTAACCTAAACAGATAACTCTGGAAGTCAGAAAGAGACACGGCTACTGGCATAATTCCTATTCCTGCATAAAATGATATCTTAGTCCAGCGGATATAGAAAAAATCATGCACTTAATGGTAAAAGCACCATATTTGGTACACATGTACATGATGCCAATACAAGTCATTTCTGATATGGAAGCCACTCTGATTCTGCCAGTGACTCTCGCTTTCTCTGGTCCCTGGACTTTGGAATGAAAATCATAGTTTTCAATCAATTAGTACATCTGTTTTCTTTGGAAAAATGACACTAAGTGTGAGAAAACTTCTAAAACTTCTTGGGTCACTTACATCAAATGTAAACACACTATATGTATGTCTATAAAATCCATGATTGACCAGGCTGTTCTGATACTTATAACTACACTGAATCTTATACATCAAACGATAAAGTAAAATTAATAGTGGCAGTGGGCAGGTCCTTCTGGTCCTGTACGGGTAGAAAGACGTTCCCGCCCTCCACGAGTCTTCCGCTTCCTTGCGGGCAGTTTTCTGGTTAATCAAAGGCTAGGGAGTAAACCTTATCCAAATCCGGAGCGGAACCCCTATAATGCCCCAGTCACACAGTGCTTTACGATGGATTACGTCCGCCGCGGATAGATACGAATGAGTGGACGCAGGGGGACGCAGCGTGGACGCAGGCATCCGCAGGGACGTATGTAGACGTAACTGTCCGTAACTCATCCGTAAAGAAACGCAAAATGACGTCGCCGAACCTGCGAAATTTTGAAATGTTCAAAATTTCGCAGAGGGACGCCACGGACGCAAACTTACGCAAGTAACCGTAACCAAACGTAACTATCCGTAACTGAACGTAACTACCCGTGGCTTGGTCGCAAACCATCCGCAAAAAAATTTACCTCCCGTCCGTTTGCGTTCACTTACGTCCACCGTAAGTACTAGGTGTTTCAAAAAACATTTCCCACTTTTGATCATTAATAGTGCAAAACCTATTCATCCGATAAAACTGTCATTAATATGAGTAATAGCTGAATAGTGTACAATTTTGTTGAAGGTGATTTAAATGTGAAAGCATAAATCAGTTTCATTAAATCTAAGATTGATTTTGAAGTAAGGTTTCAGATTTTGGTCAAATTTTAACCCTCTGTACAAAAATTGAACTTTGCACAAGAACCAATGATGTGTATGTGAGTGTGTGCTGACAATGGCCATGAACAATGGACATGCCTGAACCACCTGTTGCCTAGGCGTCAGTCTCGCGCTCCCTGGCACATGAATGCTTAATCAATAATTCATGTGGATTGCCCTGGGCACTGCTAGTCTGAATTCATGCACGGTAAAGGGTAAAATGTATGCACATGGAAAAAGTAAGCACATGTTTCCATGTGCTTGCAAACACCACATTTCATTCCAGCTGGCAATCATTTTCAAATTTTGCTTCACATATCACTAAATTTGGGATATAAATAAGCATAAATGATCTAAAGTTCCTCATTTTAATACAATTGTCTTCTAATTAGATAGTTGACAAATTTTTCGCTTTTTTGATAAAAAGATATTATTTTTGGTAAAGAGTTCAGCAGCATTTATCATTGGGGCGATTTGTTTCACAGTAGATTTATTTAAGGCTCCATATACACAAGTGTATAGTCCAATTGATTTCTTTGCTTCGTGTCACCATGTTTACGATAGAACAGAAGGTATTCATTGTAATTTCGTTTTTCAGAAGTAGGGAGAACACTGTCGCGACTCAACGACAGTATTGGCAGGCGTTTGACTTTACACAGATACTGCCAGAGGCTGAATAAAGACTAGTTGTGATAGTGAAATTTCTCATGAATAAATAATGAAGCATTCAAAGCCTGGCCATTGTTCAGGACCATTGTCAGGGTGTTAACCACACACTCCCATACACACCCATTTACCCCTGTGCAAAGTGAAATTTTGTACAGAGGGTTGAAAATAGAGCAAAATCTGGAACCTAACTGTGAAATTAATCATGAATTTCATGATACTGATTTATGCTTTCATATTTAAACCACCTTCAACCAAATTGTACACTATTCAGCTATCACTCATATCAATGACAGTGTTATCTGATAAATAGTTATTGAATTATTAAGAATCAAAAGTGGGAAATGTTTTTTGAAACACCTAGTATCTGAAATTAACCGGAAGTTAACGTATTACAACAGTTTTATCCGCTTACGGATACTTACGGACAGCTACGGATGTTGCGGACAATTACTTCCTTCGACGTTTTCCGTCTTCCACTCGCATGGGAACACAGAGACCCGTGGGAAGGCACACTACTCCTGTTGCCAAGCTGCAGCGCCTTAGAATGCTACAACACAGTCGGAACGGTGGAGAGGCAGAACTGCATGGACAAATTATGACACATCTCCCACAATTAATGGTCATTTTAAGTGGCACCCATATAACATGACTGTATACTCATGACATCGGTTGACTCTTGGTGCTGAACTTTTTTTTTGTACTCTTCGAATGTATATTTTTCGAAAAAAGCAATATTTAGCGTAGGGGATGGGGTGACAGCATTTTATTAACTTTTCTGGCCGGGGAAGGTGTGGGACAAGGGCAGCTATATAAAATGAGAACGAATTTGGTATTTCTATATAGTCTTACCCATGCACTTTACGCTCCATCGAATGTGTATTGCATTTTTTTATAATAATACTACTACTAATAATAATAATACTAATACTACTACTACCACTACTACTAATACTACTACTACTAATAATAATAATAAAGGACATCTATATTGCGCAGCTACTATAATAATATACTCTACTGCGCATTACAAAATGACATGCATACAAGAAATTCAAACAGAAAATACATTACTTCAAGAGATGACTTGATGTGGTACTTGGGTGTGGGAGGGGTGTTTAAAGGTTTTGATGTCTTTTTTTCTGTAAATTTAATAAGCATTGCTTTATCATAAATATCTCCTTAACATAACCCAGTAAGTCATGAATATCGCTGAACAACGACAGCGTAACCACAGTTTGTCTATTCCATGACTGCAAGTAATATTTTCTTACTCTAATGTTTAACTTTTTGATCTATATTGTATTTTATTTGTGGTATAGTGATGTTATATGTGACCCTGCACCACAAAACACACAAAAAGTCGCCACACATGAAATTTTAGTCGGAGCATGTTCTGAAAGAGCAGACTTTAAGCTTTAAAATGATGAATTACTCAAATCAAATGGACTCTCCTAACCTATCTAAATATTGGAAAGAATGCACACACTCAGAAAAAGTGTAAACTGAGAAAAGAGGCTCTGAAGTACAGTGTCTATTCAAGCGCTTAATCTTTATCAAGCCGTGCTGGTTGTGCGATGAATGGGACAAAAAACAGGATGGAAACCACCGGAGTAACAACAATGAGGGGATTATCAGATTAAACTGAAATTAATAACAATAATGATAATGATAATAATGATGATAATAATAACAATAATAATAATAATAATAATAATAATAATAATGATAAGGCCTTATTTACCCAGGGTAGCCAAGTCAAGATCGGCTCGGTTGACCCATTTCACCTATTTTCAGTCCCCACACAAAATCAGTGTGTGCGATTTTTTGTTCGTTTTGTGATGCACGGTCACATACATTCTTTACATTTATGACGTTTATTCATATTTGAGTTGCACAAACAAAATTCAAACTTCAAGTTCAAAATTTCATATATCTTTTATTATTGTAAAGTAAATTAAAGGATTACGATTTTTTCACAACTTGTACGTAATTCAATTTCAGTTTTCCCCAGTGTACAATGTAAGACAGTCCTAAATGTGATAACCTTGCTGTCATAATACACTGACTTAGCAGGGATCGTAAGAGAAAACCAAATTGTCCATAATTATTCATAACAATCTGTAACTATCCGTAACTATTCGAAAAAATGCGCAACTCTCCGCAAGTGTTCAGAACTATTATGTGCCAATTCGTAAGAATATCCGCAAGTGGACGCAAGTATTCGCATCTGGTCGTATCTGTCCGTATCGCCCGCATTTTTTGCCCGCATGTTTTGTACAAATTTCTGGTGACGGCAAAGGATCCGCGGGGGTCCGCGGAAAAAATGACTTTTTTGGACGTAACGCCGGACGCAGAGCATTATGTGACTGGGGCTTAAGGCAGTTAGGTGTTGTAGTTCATCATCTCTCCGGCAAATATGATAGGTATTATACAATACATCTTTATAGGTTTACATCTAATTGTCATTTGCAGCTCCACATGAGTCTACTAGCAAAATATAAACTACATGAAAAATTATGCTAATTTATGAATTTAAGGAAAACCTCAAAGAAATACAAATGTTTAGGTTCATAATTATTGGAAGATAAAACTGCAGAATAAAATATTCAGTAAATCGATCTTACTTACCGGCACCAGTAGAAATACTGAAGACATTCTCTAAAGCGCACCTGCATCTATATATGCATTCACGTTCATCACCGCTCAGCAATGGATGATCAGGAACAATAATTGTTTTGGATTGTCAGAGCAGGGAGGTGTCTCACCTCCCTGGTCAGAGCTAATTCGATTCCTTCATATGATTCCTTATAATTTTGTGTAACAGTTTTGACAAGGTCATACTATGAAATAATGAACAAGAACTTAAAACAAACTGTAGAAATCAGTAGGTCTTATAAGGCTGCAATAATCATGTCTTTGTGGCTGGAAACTATGCCAGTACACTTATTGTACTCTCCTGTCTATGCATCCAAAATTGGGGGGAAAGTCTTCTATTCCATTCTCACCATTTTATTCTACCTTTGATATTCAACATAATTATCTTTAGTATTCCACGTATGCAACAATTGTACTTATGTGATGTTCAACACCTACTTGAATAGTGAATGTGATAGAGGTATGGTCAATCAACAACAATCAATGAACAATAAAGAACTAAACGCCGCAACGACATAGGAGGTTCATTTACCAATAATAGGTGAACGATTCTTGTCAATGGGACAATACATAATGGCAACTGAGGGTGTATTTATAATACATAGAGGGTGGCCCCTCAGAAAATGGAAACGAATATTTTTCCAAAACCAACACGAAATTGTCCAATTTGGTTGAGTACTTTTCTTTCTAGACATGTTTTTGTTAATCATTAATTTCTTACTTTATTTTATCAAAGCTCAGCAACGGAGACTACCCAACAATTGAAGGTCAATCTTCGACAATAATCCTATTCAAGCATTCCACATTGTGATGTGCGGCCTCAATTCTTTGTTAGTCTCCCAAGTGGCTTTTGTTCAATGCTGAAATTTGTTGAATTGAGCTAAGAAATTTACGCTCGACCCGTCTTTACAAAAAAAATCTGTAGAATGAAAACTGCTCAACCAAATCGGATGATTTTGGTGTCATTCTTCTCACAACTCTATGTCATTCATTTTGGCATCAAAGTAATGCAAATGTGCAAATATTTGCGAAAACTCGCGTTTCCGTTAATTCTAGGCCACACTGTGTGTGCATACTCTATGTAGTGCGGCAGGCATATTTATCAAAATGGACATGAAAACGAAATATGTTAGTTCTATTCATCAACAAATGCTTGTTTTGAATCATTGACCCCAATTAGTTTCAAAGACGTACAGTATAGTATATATTGCGGTGGCCATATTTTAAAATGGCAGCCAAAACATAGGATGTGATGGTTGTATACACGAAAAGATGTATCCATTTAAATAATTGAACCTCAAAAACATATTTTTGTACCAGAATCATGAAGATGCATCCATTGGTTTTAAAGATATATGAATAGAATGTACAGCGGCAGCCATGTTTAACTGGAGGGAGGCCATATTTATTAAAATATAATGGCCACCAAAACAAAGGATGTGATGAACCTATTCACTTTGCTAAAACATCATTATATTGA
Source organism: Diadema antillarum (assembly GCF_040938485.1). Taxonomy (NCBI): domain Eukaryota; kingdom Metazoa; phylum Echinodermata; class Echinoidea; order Diadematoida; family Diadematidae; genus Diadema; species Diadema antillarum. The sequence continues at coordinate 889,248 of NW_027271037.1, forward strand.
AAACCTTCACCCCAAATCTATACTTTTACACTTGAATCGTGATTATATATTCATTGAGTTCGAAGATATACAATATTCATTATCCGTTGTATGGCAGCCATATTTATTAAAATGGCCGCCAAAACGTAGGATGAAACTATTCATTCTCACTTACAGTTGAATTTATCGGAGTCCTTGACGCCAAAAACATATAAGTTGGTATCATAGTCATGACCCTTTGTCCATACGTTTTAAGGAGATGTTATATCTAGCATGGTGGCCATATTTTTTCAAAATGGCCGCCAAGAAGTAGGTTGCCATGGTTTTATCCACTCAAAAATTATTTTATTGGAATCCTTGACCCTCAAAACCTATACTTTGGTACAAGAATAACGACAATCGGACTTATAGTTTCCAAAATACACAGCATTGCTATATCACATAGCGGCCATTTTGAAAAATGGCCGCCACGGCCGCCACAGGCAGAATCAGAGTGGCTTCCATATCAGAAATGACTTGTATTGGCATCATGTACATGTGTACCAAATATGGTGCTTTTACCATAATGTGCATGATTCACCCTATATGTGCCCTATATCCGCTAGACTATCTGAACTGGTAGGCAGAACGTAGAAGGACGCACTCTGTTGAAATAAGTTTTGCGTAGCAAACCTCTCAAAATGAAAGTGTGACCGACGTTATTGCCGCTACCGCTCTTTCTCTCTCTCCCTCTTTCCTGGGTTCCCCTTTATATACCCTAACAAGCCCCTTACTCTCCTCCGTTAGGTCCTCTTAAATATACTTGGCACCCATTTTAGAATGACAATTTTCTGAATGTCTAATTCAAAGTCTACACCAACAAATTCTATAAAGTTCCCTCAATAAATTATAAACTTACTACATATCTCTTATACGAAAATTTCCGGATCTTCCACTAAAAGTGTGCTCCAGATTGTTGAATTTCAATTCTAAAAATGCAAAAGCTCCCTCGAATGGGAGGTGTGATACCCCACCCCGTCCGACCCTCCCCTTATCCCGCTCTATGGACTATTTGGGAGTGTAAGTTTTCCAAATATGCAACAAAATCTGTGCATCAGAAAGTTATTAAAATCATAAAATATTCCCCGAGACACTGTATGCTTGTATGTATATACACATATAATGTATGAATATATATATATATATATATATATATATATATATATATATATATATATATATATATATTGACATCAAATCTTGCACATTAATAGACGTGGCTGGTGTTGGGTAGCACCCCTTTAATCATCGAGCTTTCGGGCGAAAAGCCCTTCTTCAGGATCTATACAGTCAATGACAACAACGTATAAATAAAATCAACCTAGGTATAAAATCATACTAAACTCAACTAGCCTCATATACTATACATTTCAAAATATACTCAACATAAAACATACCTCAATTCAGCGCATTTTATAACAAAAAACAAATCAGCATACTATTACTAAATACAATCGCAAAAACAAAACTTACTGTGTTGGTGCTGAGTGTGGTCTTGTAGTGTTGTCTGTGTGAAGATTGTGGTCGGGTGTATCTTATATGTATTTGTGTATATGGGGGGGGGGGGGGGGCGTTCCTGTACTAAGGCTCGTTCTCAATAATCAATCAAAAACTACCAATACTCAAGAATTTTCACCATCCAACAATACAAAAAAACTTCCAAATTACCATTACAATTTCTACATATTAATACACCTCTTGTAATACATACAAACATACATATCCGCATACATAATATAATTTATACACATGAATCTATTTATCCAAATACTTACATACTTACAACCACGTTACTTTAACTACAGTTCAACTTTCCCAAAATACATATACCATTATTACATTACCTATTATATATCTACCTACACTTACATCAATCACTAATTCTATCTGACTAAAAATTATTCTAACCTTCTCAAACGATAACATATTTATCACATACTAACATTCAATTAATCTGACAAATATCATAATAATCTAAAAAATAACATATTTTTATACACTAACATTCAATTAATCTCCTCTCATCTATCTCTATATAATACACCCTCATACATCTATTCAATACTTTCCCATGATTCAAAAACAAAATATATATACAAACATACATACATACTTACATTTATTTCTACAATTACTCATACATATCTGACAATCAGTAATAAAAAACATTAAGGTTCTATGTTAATTCCGTTTGGGTGGAGGGTTTTTAACTTGTCAATCCAAAAGGATTCTCGGCGTAATGTTGTCGTGTGTGATTTGCTCTCGATAGCTTCGATGGCTGTAAGTTGTAGGTTGGATAATGAGTGTGAGGGTAGGTTGAAATGTTTGGTGTATGGGAGTGTTTTGTGATGTGGGTTGTGGTAGTTACGTATTTCTGATAGTGTGTTGTTGATTCTTGTGTACAGTGTTGTTTCTGTTTTCCCGACGTACTGTTTATGACAGAGTGAGCATGTTAGGAGGTATATGACGCATGTGGATTTGCAGTTGATGTGTGAGGAGATCTTGAATTGTCTACCTGTGGTTGTGCTTTGGAATGTTGTAGTTTCTACGATGTGTTGGTGAAGGTTACATTTTCGTGAGTTGCAACGGTAGAATCCGTTAGGTTTGTGTGATGGCGTGCTGGGGGAGGGGTCTTTGGCCCGAACTAAGAGGTCTCTTATTGTGCGTCCACGGCGGAAGGAGATGGTAGGGGGTTTGGGGAATAATTCCCGGGTGTTGTCAGATTGTTGTAGAGTCTGGTGGTGTTTGTGTGTGATGTGAGGTAGTTTGGCAGTGGCAGGCGAGTATGTGATTGGAAAGAATATGTCCTGTTTATGTGTGTCGCCTCCCTTTCTGTAGGAGAGAAGTTCATCACGTGGTGTGTGTCTTGCCCGTGTTATCTGGTTGTGGACCATTTGTTTGTTGTAGCCTCGTTGGATGAAATGTTGTGCGAGTTGTTGTAGGTGGTGTTCCAGTGACTCTGTGTTTGAGCATATCCGTGTGACGCGTAGGGCTTGGCTGTAGACAATACCCTTGAAAGAGTGTGCTGGGTGACAGGATGTGGGGAGGAGGTATGTGTGGGTGTCAGTGGGTTTGGTGTAAAGTTCTGTGTGAAGTTGTGAGTCCGCGTGTTTGATTGTGACGTCGAGAAAGTGTGTTTGTTCGGGTGAGGAGTCAAACGTGAATTTGATGGTTGGGTGTATGTTGTTCATTTTCTCTTGGAGTGATGCGAGGGAGCGGGGGGAGCCGTTCCATAGGAAGAAGATGTCACCAATGTAGCGTCGCCATGAAGTTTTGAGGAGAGGAGGATTTGTCAACGATAGTATGGCATGTTCTACTTTGCCCATAAAGATGTTGGCGTATGTGGGGGCAACCGGGGTTCCCATAGCGGTCCCTTGGATCTGTAGGTAATGTTCACCATTAAATGAGAAGTTGTTGAGTGTGAGTACGAGATGGAGGAGGCGGAGGAGTTGGTCTGTCGGTGGGTGTGTATTTGTTCTGGTGTTGAGTGCTTCTTTGCATGCTTGCATGCCTTCTTGGTGGGGTATGTTTGTGTACAGCGATGTGACGTCTGCAGTGACGAGGAGTGTTCTTGAAGAGAGTGGGGTGTGATGTGTGTTGATGTCGAGGATGTGGTTCAGGAAGTGGGTTGTGTCTTTTAGATAGGATGGCAGTCGTTGTGCGAGTGGTCTGAGGTGAAAATCTAGGAACCTTGAAATTTCTACAGTAGGGCAGGAGCAGCCAGATACGATAGGGCGCCCTGGGTTGTTTTGCTTGTGAATCTTTGGGAGGAAATACAAGCTTGGGCATACTGGGTTTTTTGGTACCAGATACCTTTTTGTGTCAGAGTCTACATCTAAAGACTGGACTGCATCTTTCACTTTCTGTAAGTGTTGTGGGGTGGGATCCGCAGGGAGTTTTTTGTATGTGGTACTGTTTGATAATTGTCTGTCTCCTTCTGCAATGTAGTCATTTGTGGACATTATGACAACCGCCGAGCCTTTATCAGCTGGTTTGATGATAATATCCTTCTTTGACTTCAGTGCCTTCAGTGCTTCCCGTTCATCCTTTGTGAGATTATCAATGTGTCGCGATGAGTTATATGATTTGGCATTGTCCTCCATTTCTGACTGTATATTGCTGAGGTAGACACTCAAGTGGGGGTTTACAACAATAGATTTACTGTTCTTGCACCGCCCGCCATGTTGTGGTTAAGTCTTTTGATGCCAGTATATATATATATATATATATATATATATATATATATATATATATAGTTATAATATCGATGAAGGGCATGTACCTTGTACAGACGAAGTGTATTCCACACACATTGTACCTCTACGTCCCGTAAGCACTGTTTTAGGCAGAGTGATGGTGTAAGGAGTCATTTCTCTTGTCTGTTAATGCAGCCCTGATGAAGGTCCACTAATTAACCGAAAGCTTGGCATTAGAATACCTCCTAAAATCAAGCCAGGCGTACTGCTCCCTCTTATTTCTCATAATAAACGTATGAATATATATATATATATATACTGTATATATATATATATATATATATATATATATATATATATATATAGAAACAAGAAAGGGAAAACTGATCAGAAACAAATAATAATAGATAGTGAGAACTTTGAGCAAAGAAAATGGGTTTTCATCGGGATTCGAACCCGAGACCTTCGGATTACTAGACCGGTGCTCTACCGACTGAGCTAAAGCCCTAGATCGGTGTTCGTCCCAAACCCTTAATTCTCTTTGCTCGTATGGTCAGAAGCTCACTACTTATTATAAATAGTAGCTCACTATTAATATTTGTTTGTGGTCAGTTTTCCCTTTGTTTCAAAATATATTACAAAAAGTTGCATCGCTTCGGCGATCCCTCGCATTTATTCCAAAGTTGATTTACATCCTTTGGGTTTATGTCAGGTTAATGTGTGTGTGTGTGTGGCACACATACACACACTATAGCTTCTGACCATACGAGCAAAGAGAATTAAGGGTTTGGGACGAACACCGATCTAGGGCTTTCAATAGCTCAGTCGGTAGTCTCGGGTTCGAATCCCGATGAAAACCCATTTTCTTTGCTCAAAGTTCTCACTATATATATATATATATATATATATATATATATATATATATATGTAATATATAAATTATATATGATATTATACCTGAAAGAAATATCTTTGACTTCATGTTATTGGTAAAACAGAAATGGCCGAGTGAGATACAAGCCAATTCATACGCACTCAAATTTCTCCTTCTCTCTTTTGTGATGCAAGTCCCCATCAAGATTTTAGAAAAATATGCATATTCTTCCACTCTTTTCTCATCAAACTTTCCATGATCATATAAATAGGCGGATTGAGATTCAAATCAAACTTTATTTCTTATACATACCAACACTATTACAAAAAGTATGCATTTCCAAGATCTAGGAAAAAACATATTGTCCAAATCATGGTATCAATTCTCTTTCTTTTTCTTTTCTTTTTTTGCCTGCCAGAAAAGCAAGTACCTTACCCTATCTACTTAACAATCGCCAATTTCCACAATCTTAGAAATCAATTCCAGTTAGATATCTTCTCAAGGGAGTTTCTGCAATGCGGTATATATCATAACGTCTGTTAAACTGCGTTCTAGAGTATAACATCGTCTGTCATCATAAACAAAAAATACCAAAGACATTATATGAAGAACGTTTACTTCGACGGTATAGAGGAAGCAAAAGATTAAAAAGTTATGAATTTTTAAAGTTTCCGTGCCGTCATCACCGGATAAGAAGAATGCTACACAATGCTACACTTGATGATGCCATTATAGACAACAGCATATAACAAACAAAAAATATGAGGAGAATAACACGAAGTTTCGGTTTCAATGAAAAGTACACACTCCATTGACTTTTTACTGACATAAATGCAAGTATTATTCCCCTTTCCTTCTGAAAGAGGTAAATCAAGTGTTCTTCCGTTATGCTAGAAGAACGAACATAAATTCTGTTGAATCATTCATAATTATAGCTGTCAAATTTCTACGTATGCACAACAGAATTTCACAGTTGCATTTGTCCCTTTTTATATCGTTCAGCGTTCGATGCCGCCATCTTTCTGAGTAATTTGAAGATTCATAATTGACACTGACGTCGTATGGGATGTTTTACTTTTTTTATATATTTAATGAAATTAAATTTCACTTCAACGTTAAAGCATGTAAAACAAGATTCAATCCCATCCAAAATATGTGCAAGAGTGTAAATCTGAGTTTTACGGTATGAAAGTAAACGTTCCTGTGTTTTTACAATAGGTTATCATCTACCTCTCGATCTTTACAAGTATGATTGGTTTGCCTTCATAAAGACAGAGAGTGGCTGTTCATTGTTTAATTAAACAAGATTCAAGATTCAAAATTATTTTCATTTCCATCAAACAAACGGAGAAATCATATATAATGTATATGCAGAGGATATTAAGTATACATATGAACTTGAGAAACAGATGAAGAAAACACAATTGTATTTTTAGCAAATGCATATAGTAAACGTTAACTAAGGATTTGGGATGGAAATGGAGGGTCCCACTAAGAAGCAAAGCTTGTACGATATGGGACCCTCAGAAAATACACAAGACAGCTTAAAATGACTGCCAAAGACCGATATAAAATAAAATAAAATGAACCGATGTCAACTGACATGAAATCAAATTGGGAAGGGGAAGAAGAAAAAAGGGGAAAACAGAAACTACAGCACGTGCTATCGTGGACGCAAGCAAACTGGACTCCATGATGTAACAGTAAAGATAAAATACAACCTGGATTGAATATGATGCAAACAAATTTATACGTAAGTATACCGGTAAGAAGGCAGAAGAAGGAGAAAAAAGACACAATGGTATATACGAAACAATAAGAGAAACATCTGAGGAGGACTTGTGTTTAACAGATTATTTTTCTTTCTTAAAAAAATATGAAAACATAATTGTTTGATGTTTGAAGAAATAAGGACTTGACTGAGCTGATAAAACGATCCTAACTTGGTTGTTAGGTTAACTTTTAATCAATACTGTCTTCCTATCTGTGGGGCAGATCCAGTTTGACATATACTTTGGCACATACTACTATAGTGTTTTGAGTGTGGGCATGGAGCATGGGATCAGAGGGAATAGGACTGCTGTAACTCAGTCACTCGAACCTCCTTGATTATCTAAATCGGAATTCAATGGTGGTAAATTATTGCGTTGTTGTTCCTGGAACTCCCCTGGACTTCCTTACAAATTTAGGTTAAGCGTACAAATAATACGGAAATAGTCAGATGGATTCGTCAATACGGAAGATACGTCAGATTTCGAGTGGGGGTATATGGACTTTTCAAAATGATATGATATGATATAAGATATGATATGATGTGATATGATAATTTATTATAATATGATTATGATTTACGAGACGAAAATGATAGAGAATAGGCCAAGTAGAATTGTGTGAAACTAAAAATAGATGAAATAGTCGGCGCAAATACTAATGCAAAAAAAAACAAACACACAAAAATGACGCAATAATCGACGCATATCACTAACGCAAAAACGGAAGCAATAATAGACTCATTACGTCGCTGCATGGGTCCTACAAATCAAAAGGTCAGCTTGCAGATGTAGTCTCCAAGTCTTGTGCATGTGCCATCATCCCAGTCTCTGGCTGTATCCGACACGCTTCCTGTGTACCAGATTTTGCCGCAGTCTTGGTTCCCACCGTAGCTGTTCGGCTGACCAGCGCGCCAGTTGGTGTACGGCGTCGTAGAACTGGACTGGTCACTCCAGACCCAATCGCCCTCAGTACTTCGGTCATTGTAACCAGTCCAGAAGCCCTAGTGTAGGTGTTATACAAGCAAAACCTGTTGGTTACCCATGATTAGTTGTGAGTTACGATGATAGACAAATAGAAGAAGATCGAATTAATAATCCAGACGATGGGCCGAATGCATAAAACTAGCAATTGCTTATAAGCAATTGCTTCAAGCACAAGCACAAGCTCGTCTAGAAAAAGGTCTAGCTTAAATCAATATGCATAACCTTTTGCTTAATATGCTTACACCTTTTGCTTGTCCCGCACAAGCCATTGCTTGCGTTTTAAACAAAAGGGACGTCATGCCTGTGCAAACACAAGAACAAAAGGCGGGTGTGACAGCATGCATTTGAAAGGGTGTGGGTGAGCGAAAACATTTCCTGACATTGCAAAAGAGCTGTGAAATGACACTCATAATAAATGCACACACACAGACGCACACACATCTTCACCCACACACGTACTGGCTAATTCCCATCATTGCTTGTAGTAGCCCGGATCTGCTAGGTCGCACGTGGGGAGAGGTCTCCTTGCTCTCCAAAAATGGGCCGGATGCATAAAAGCTAGCAAATGATTGTGCTAGCCTTTTACTTGAATCCGTATCCATAAAAACAAGCAATTGCTTGAGAGCAAAAGCTTTTGCCAGGAAGCACAAGCAATTGCTTGCATGCTGTCCGCAAGCAATTGCTTAGAGACCAAGCAGTTGCTTAAAAACGTTTGCATAAAACAGACCTTTTGCTTGTTCTTGCTAGCAACTGCTTACGATTTTCCAAGCTCTGTAAACTGAGCTTAAGCTTTTTCTTAACTGGAACGTTCCCTTTTAAGTATCATTTTCATATTCATAAAAAAAACCAATGAAATGATGAAAAACAGGTAAGATGTCTGACTTCGGTGGAGCGCAAGGAGGCCTCCTGTCTCTCCACGTGCGACCTGGCAGATCTGGCTACTGTAATGGGCCGGATGCATAAACGCTAGCAATTGCTTGTGCTAGCCTTCTACTCGAATCCGTATGCATAAAAACAAACAATTGCTTGCAAGTAAAAAGCTTTTGCTAGCAAGCACAAGCAATTGCTTGCTGCCCGCGTTCTACTTAAATTATATTTGCGAGTATACTGTGTGACCTTTGTAACAGTCGCGTGGGGGCTGACAACTCAGTGAAGGAATTCCTCTGATGGAATGGCTGAAATCCCACAGAATTTCATTATCTTGGCTGCATACGGGACTGCGAAGTATGTGCGTTGGAGTTGCCTGGGAAGTGCTGCCGCTAAGGGCCCTCCTACTGGCGTTCTGCGTGGACCTGTCCGGGCATTCCCGCGACTCACCCGGAAAAGGTTTTGGCCATGCTCAAAACTTGGTTGCGGTTAAATCGGACTTGCGTGAGCACCTCCGGGCAACTACAGGCGAGATACGCGCTAGATACTGTTAGGTGCGGACCAACTGCGGAGAGCTCCGGGGAGTAAATTTGTTTCCCCGCAAGTCAAGCCGCAAAACTTCCCCAGAGACGGTATGGCAAATCATGAATGAAAATTGCAAACATTCGTGTTCGCCCGCTCAAAATCTTCTACGTGCTTGAAACTATCTCCTTGCCACAAGCCCGCGTAGCTTGCCCGGAACAGTGTGACACGGCCTTTAGAGACCAAGCATTTGCTTTTCTTCAAGCAAAAGGGATGCAGTGGGCCGAATGCATAAAACAAGCAATTGCTTGTAAGTAATTGCTTCAAGCAAAAGCACAAGCTCTTCTAGCAAAAGGTCGAACTCAAGCAATTGCTTGAATCCATATGCATACGCTTTTATACCTTTTGCTTGTCCCGCACAAGCAGTTGCTTGTGTTTTCAACAAAACGGACGTCACGCCTGTGCGAATACAAGAACAAGGCTAGTGTGACAGCATGTATTTGAAAGGGCGTGTGTGTGCCAAGTCATTTCCTGACATAGCAGAAAAGCTATGAATTGACACTTATAAATGCACACACAGACGCACACATGCATTTATAAATACATACGCACTGGCTGATTCCCATCACTGCTTATAGTAGCCCGGATCTGCCAGATCGCATGTGGAGAGACGTTTCCTTGCTCTCCACCGAAGTCAGACATCCTACTTGTTTTTCATCACATTTTGCGTGCTTACCATTGGACATTCCCGTTGTCGAAACGAACAAGTTTTTTACACTACTTAGGAGTAATTTCTTGTAGATTTATACCACTCCTGCAGTGTGGTCTTTCTTTCATGAAAATGACGTCCCAGTTAAGCAAAAGCTTAAGCTCATTTAACAGAGCTTGGCAAATTATAAGTAATTGCTAGCAAGAGCAAGCAAAAGGTATGTTCTATGCATACGTTTTTAAGCAATTGCTTGCACTTGCTAGCAAAAGCTTCTGCTCGCAAGCAATTGCTTGTTTTTATGCATATGGATTCAAGTAAAAGGCTAGCACAAGCAATTGCTAGCGTTTATGCATCCGGCCCATTATATGAATTCAAGCAAGTGCTTGAGCTAGACCTTTTGCTCGACGAGCATGGTGCTTTTGCTTGAAGCAACTGCTTGTTTTATGCATTCGGCCAATGTAATTTGCCCTACCTATTTCTCATCACATTTTGCGTGCTAACCACTGGACATTCTCGTTGTTAAAAACGAAAAAGTTTCTTACACTATTTAGGAGGAATTCCTTGTAGATTTATGCCACTCATGCACAAGTTTGGTCCTTCTTTTATGAATATGGAAATGATTCTTAAAAGCGAACGTCCCTGATAAGCAAAAGCTCAAATTTGTTTTACAGAGTTTGGATATTCGTAAGCTTTTGCTAGCAAGAATAAGCAAAAGGTCTGTTTTATGCATAAGTTTTTGGGCAAATGCTTGGTCTCTAAGCAATTGCTTGCGGGCAGCAAACAATTTCATGCAAACTTGCAAGCGAAAGCTTTTGTTCTCAAGCCATTGTTTGTTTTTACGCATGCAGATTCAAGTTAAAGACTAGCACAAGCAATTGCTAGCTTTTATGCATCAGCCCGATGCTTCCGGGCAGCAAGTAATATCTTTTGTTTGTTCTTATGCATTTGGCCCATTGATTAACTAGATCCTTTGATTCTGTATCTTCTTCCGGGTACGTTCCCGGTTTTAATTCTATTTTGATTTTGTACTGTTAAACAATAAAACAGAACAAAGACACAAATATGACAAGAAAACAAAACATAAATCCCAGAAATCCGATGTACTTCATCTCCGTTCCTTTTACCCATTACTCACGGAAGAAATCAGAATTCTTGCCTATAACTTGCAGGGAGGCTGCTTTCCTGTTCGATAATAGCGTTCTACTCAATCGCAGAGTGACTTGAGTCCCTAAGTGTACAAGCAGAAAGTCTAAGTGTTACCTTTATCAAAGGCCAAAGAATCGAATGAAATTCTTAAAGGTAATGCTTACCTTTGAGAGCAGTGATTTGAAAAAAATAGTTTCAGTTATTTCATTTGATGCATATCGGCAGGTCAGTTATATCACAAAACATCTTACCATATTCATATATAATAAAAATTTCTAGTAAAGCATAAAAATAATATACTGAGATATCACTATTTTTCTCATTAAACCATGTCTAGACGGTTTAGTCTAGAAACAGTATTATCATAACTGTTGTTCACATTTTGTAAATTTTACAACACTAAACATTGATTATACTAAGTAACTTTTACACTGCTTGTTTCTATCCCTAACTCACATTACAGAACTGTTTTGAAGCACCAAAGCTGGGTTTTTGTTTCATCTGCAAAAATGGTAAACAAAGCCTTTAAGAGTCAATTCATCAGTTTATGATGATATAAGCCTCATACACTTACAACCACTGATAAATGGAACGTCTCCATCAAGCAAATTACAATCGACAGTTTAAAGCTCACTAATTTCACCCTCAGGAGAGATTTCTGTGACAAATTGAAGGTAATCAGTATTTGTTCTCAGACTGTACTTCGACCACTCGACCTCAGACAACTTAGTATGCAATCACTTTCTACTGTCAGTTAAAATACACACTGACCTAACATCAGGATTTTAACTGCTTTCTATAATAAGCTTTAGGCCTATAAACCGCTTTCATCCCAATCAGCATTTCAAACCCTTCGGCTGGAATGGATGAAACACTGTGTTCCCCTGTCCCTCATTATAAAAACCTAGAATATGATTATCAAATACAGAATGAATCTGCTGGAACACAGCGTCTTTGATATATATTGGTATTGCACATTGCATGAGACGGAAATGAAAGAAGGAAGCAAATCACAAAGTATAAAGACCCATATTGGTAGGATTGAATAGGACAGTTTTGACTCATTTATTCCAATGACATTGAGCTTATCCTATATAGCTTTACTCGTCGTGGGATTTTACACATATAAAAACGGAAGACTTTATACTCTAGATTTTCCCAGCCAATTACCAGTATTATAGTATGATACAATGTATTACATCTACCCTACTTGGCTTACCCATGCAGGAGTTGGAACCGTATATCGCCAGTAATTGTAGAGGAAAGTGTTTTCTGCCTCGCTCAGCACCGACGTCAAATGACCACCGAGTTCGACACAGTGGTTCTCAGCTTCCTGCCAGTTTTTCTTCACTAAGAAGAGCCGATAGCAGGAGCCGTGGAACCCAGTCCAGTACTCCGGACAGCACCCAAACGCCTGGCCACCGACGGCCATGTAGGACGCCAGGACCACGAGAAAAGCAATTGTCAGCTTCATGATTTCAGGATTCAAGGCTTATTTGCTCTTTTTTTTTTCTGTGACATCAATGAAACAAAAGAGGGAAAATTGAAATACATGTCAAATTATGATTGAGGGCATGACTGAAGAATATTGCCCATATATGTATCGTACATGCTCTTGGCAAAAATCTTCTTACAGACGAAACAGAAAAGACGAACAATTTAAAATCAAATCCCCATCTTTAAACGAAAAGACGCCTCAAAGGGCATGACAAAAGCAATTAGTTGATGATGGAGGGGGGGGGGACTTTTTGTCTTTGCCTTGTCCTTCAATTGCCTGTACAATCTTCGTATTTCCTATCAAAAATCGTAATGATCATTAATGTGCTCGTCATAACAATGACAATGAAAATTACATGATATTGATGCAGAAATAAGATTAAAGATAAAGATATGAATTATTCAATAACCATGGATAATGGTATTTCCTAATAGGAAATCGTCCTTTATCAAGTGATATCTCATGGTACAAACTGGTATCAATAACAGCGTCATATTTCTGGCGAGCCTGTCTTTCCACCTGTGCCTGTAGAGAAATTTAGCAGTTTAATTGACGGTTGACGATGTCAACGTTACTAGACGGGGACATCAAAAAGCGAGTAGAATAAATTCACGTATAACTATGCTGTCATTAATAAGTAGCAACTACCATTTTTCCAGAAGGTGGCGTATAGTCAGTCCTGTGTTCAGCTTTAGATTAAGCTAGTTAGCAACTTTCTCTAAATCTCCAAGTGTTAATTTTCCCCATTGAATTCTTCTTGAGATCATGGCGATGAACTTTATAAAAGATACCATTTTTCTGTTTTTAGTGTATTCAGATTCAATAAAAGATATCTGAGCACTTGAAGTGCTGGATAATTTACTCTCGTCAGTTAACGTGAACTAATTCTTATTCCTATCATAGCGATGCAGTATTGATACTCACAAAGAATCTGTGACGACAGTCGTTCAGATGCGATTAGAGACAATCTTCTGAAGAACCAGCGGTGACGAATGAACACTCGGGTAGTTTTCATCTCCTTTATACAAACTTTTTCCAATTAGCCAACGGATGCCACACCCCTCCAGCGTCAACTTCATCCTCTCTCTCTCTCTCTCTCTCTCTCTCTCTCTCTCCCTCTGTGTCGATGTGTCTCTATGTGTCCTTCATCTCCTCAAATTCATTTTTTTTTATTTCTATCCCTTACCAGTTGATTTTTCACAGAGCTATCAATTTCCTCTTGTATTACAATAATACTATAAAAAACATGGTTATTATTTATACTCAGAATAACCAAAAGACGGTAAACAACTCAGGGAAGACTATACAAGGGTCAGTGATACCGGTGTCGTCGGGAAGCGACAAAGTACAGGTAAACCTGAATCCAGAATTCACAACTCTCTTGTCCTCATCAGGGTTTGATGTGGCCCCGAGAAATATTCTTGTTTTCTGCCTCGAGTGGTTGTTTATCAACCTTGTACCAGAACAGAACTGTGAGTATATTTTCGTTTTTATGGTTATTAACCGAGGCTGTCTTAAGATTTATAGTCTCATCAAATTTCAGGGTCGTTCAATAATTAAAGTACAAGGGACCCTACTAGAATTTGACCTTAACCTAAACAGAAAACAGTGAAAATCAGAAAGAGGCACGGCTGCTGTCGTTATTCTTTTATATCTGAAGTGGAAAGCACAACGAATGAGAGCGCCTTCTGTTGGAATCAGTTTTGCATATTAATATCGAATCTCTCAAAATGAAATGTGAGACTAACGTTATTGCCACTATTTTTTTTCTCTCTCTCCCTCTTTCCTACGTCCCCCTTTATAGACCTTACCCTTTACCCTCCTCTGTTAGGTCCCTTTAAATATACCAGGTACATGTTTTAGATTGACAATTTTCTGAATATTCAATTCAAAGTCTGCACCTCAAAATTCAACTTCCCTCAATAAATGACAAACTTACCATACATCTCTTACACAAAAATGTCCGGATGTGCTACTAAAAGTGTGCTCCATATCGTTGAATTTCATTTCTTAAAATGCCAAAGCTCCCTGGAACGGGAGGTGGATACCTGACCCCATCCGACCCTCCCCTTATAATAAGTACCGCTCTATAGAATATTTGGCAGTTGACAATTTTCCAAATATTCAACAAAATCTGATAGTTATTTCAATAATACAAAATGCAAAACTGATCTGACCCCGCTGATATATATGTACATATATATATATATATATATATATATATATATATATATGTTCCGATGAAGGGCATGTACCTTGTACAGACGCAGTGTATTCCACACACATTGTACCTCTACGTCCCGTAAGCACTGTTTTAGGCAGAGTGATGGTGTAAGGAGTCATTTCTCTTGTCTGTTAATGCAGCCCTGATGAAGGTCCACTAATAAACCGAAAGCTTGGCCATTCGAATACCTCCTAAATCAAGCCACGCCTATTAATACTGCTCCCTCTTATTTCTCATTGTAAACGTAAATATACCTGAAAGAAATGTCTTTAACTTCATGTCACTGGTAAAACACAAATGGTCGAGTGAGATACAATTCAAGTCATACGCACTCCAATTTCTCACTGTCTTTTGTAATGAAAGTCCTCATCAAGATGAAATGGAATGTGCATATTCTTCCACTCTTTTCTCATCAAACTTGTCATGATGATATCAATAGGCGGATTGAAATTCAAATCAAACTTTATTTCTTATACATACCAACAAAATTTCTAAAAGTATGCATATCCAAAATCTGAGAAAAAACGTAAAATTGTTCCAAATCATGGTAATAGTTTTGTTTTGTATTTCTTGTTTGTTTTTTACCTGCAAGAAAAGCAAGTACCTATATCTAATTAACAACCAATTTTCATCATCTTAGAAATCAATTCCAGTTAGATATCTTCTCAAGGGAGGTTCTGCAATCCGGTATATATCATAACGTCTGTTAAACTGCGTTCTAAGAGTATAACATCGTCTGCCGGGATAAACAAAAAATACCAAAGACATTATATGAAGAACGTATGTTTCGACAGGAAGCAAAAGATTCAAAAGTTAGGGATTTTTAAAGTTTCCGTGCCGTCATCGCTGGATAATAAGAATGGTACACAATGCTACACTTGATGATGCCATTATAGTCAACAGCATATAACAGAAAAAGAAAATATGAGGAGAATAACACGAAGCTTCGGTTTTCTTGAAAAGCACACATTAAATTGACTTTTTTCCGACATAAATGCTAGTCTTATTCCCCTTTCTTTCTGAAAGACGTAAATCAAGTGTTCTTTCTTTATAGAAGAGCAAACATAAATTCTGTTGAATCATTCATATGGCTGTCAAATTCCGACGTATGCACAGAAGAATTCCACTGTTGCGTTTGTCCCTTTTTATATAGTTCAGCGTTCGATGCCGCCATATTTTCTGAGTAATCTGAAGAGTCATAATTGATGCTGACGTCATATCGGATATGTTTTACTTTTTTGTTTATATATCTAATGAAATGAAACTTCGCCTCAACGTTAAAGCATGTAAAACAAGATTCAATCCCATCCAAAATAATTGTGTGCACGTGTGTAAAGCTGAGTTTTAATAAGGTATGAAACTCCACGTTCCTGTGTTTCTACTATAAATCATATAACCCTCGATCTTTATAAGTATGATTGGTTTGCCATCATAAAGACAGAGAGTGGTTGCTCATTGTGTAATTAAACGTTTAATCCATACTGTCTTCCTATCTGTGGGGCAGATCCAGTTTGCCACATACTTTGGCACTTACTACTATAGCGTTTTGAGTGGCGGCACGGAGCATGGGATCAAAGGGAATACGACTGCTGTAACTCAATCACTCGAACCTCCTTGATTACTTGATGGTAAATTATTGCGTTGTCGTTCCTGGAACTCCCCTGGACTTCCTTACAAATTCAGGTTGATATACATATATAGAATACGGAAATAGGGTTAAAGATCTGAAAATTAGTCAGATTTCGCGTTAGGGCATGGAATTTTCAAAATGATATGATATGATATGATATGATATGATATGATATGATATGATATGATATGATTTACGAGACGAAAATAATAGTGAGCAGGCCAGGTAGAATTGTATGAAACTGAAAATAGATGATGACATAGTCGGCGCAAATACTAATGCAAAAAAAAAAAACCACGCAATAATCGACGCATGTCACTAACGCGAAAATTGAAGCAATAATCGACGCGTTACGTTACTGCATGGGTCCTACAAATCAAAATGTCAGCTTGCAGATGTAGTTTCCAAGCACTGTACAAGTGCCATCATCCCAGTCTCTGGCTGTATCCGACACGCTTCCTGTGTACCATATTTTGCCGCAGTCTTGGTTCCCACCGGAGCTGTCCGGCTGACCAGCGCGCCAGTTGGTATACGGCGTCGTAGAACTGGACTGGTCACTCCAGACCCAATCGCCCTCGGTACTTCGGTCATTGTAACCAGTCCAGAAGCCCTAGGGTATGCGTTATACAATCAAAACATGTTGGTTAGCCATGATTAAGTTGATGGGGTACGATAATAATATACACAGAAGAAGATCGACTTAATAGTCCAGACATTATAGAACGTATCAGCATCACACAGCATCACACTGAACAACAATCGTCGTATTAGATTTGTGTGTTGTTTTGTTTTTTGTTTTTTTAGCTGCATTTACACCATGTTCTCAGCGGCCACGGAAGCCTCATTTGCCCGAAACGCAGTGCGCCGTGGACGGATGAGACATCTTGCTGTTTTTCTCCCCCTCGCATTCTAGTCTTGTTTGTTCTAGTTCTCGCCCCGGTGAACAGTTAGCTATCAGACGCTTTTCTCACGGCGTCCGGTCAGGCTAGACTATCAATATTTTCAGTCGCGTCCCGCTACGGACAGCCTCCACGTCTTGTTACAACCTATTACGCGCCGCCCCGCTTTGTTGCGTTCACCCCGTTTATTACAGCATTCAAAATTCCTCACTAGCGCCGGGACTGCAGTGGCAAATTTTTGGACAGTTTAAAAATCTGACAAGGCATCCACGGCAATCAGGGCCGGTCGCATTTGCCTATTTCGTCTCACCTTAAGTCCATCCCGTTTTGACAACGATGGCCTGAAACGGGGCCAACGACAATAACTGAAATGGTGTAAAAGAAAGCAGAGGGGTGAAGGTTGAGATGTGAGATTTCTGCTATTTTTCTCCCTTTACAAATGAAATTTGTAGGATATGGTTTATAATTTTAACAAACATGTCGGAAAAATGTCTGCTTAAAAATCTCTTGCTTTCATTAATGCCTTATCCGCCATGGACTACTAAACATAACAATGGGGCCAGATGCATAAAAACTAGCAAATGCTTGTGCTAGCCTTTTGCTTGAATCCGTTTAAAAACAAGCAATTGCTTGCCAGCAAAAGCTTTGTAAGTATAAGCACAAAAGCAATAGGGGCCTTATTGCTTGCTATCAGCAAAAAGAAAAAAAAAATGCTTTACAGACCAAGCATTTGCTTGAAACGTATGCATAAAACATACCTTTTGCTTGTTCTTGCTAGCAATTGCTTACGATATTAAAAGATCTATAAAAATAATGAACTCGGACGTTCCCTTATAGAAGTGCAATTTTCACATTCTTATAAAGAAAGACCAAACTTGTGCAGAAGTGGTATAAATCTACAAGTAATTCCTCCTAAATAGTGAAAGAAACATTTTCGTTTCAACAACGGGAATGTCCAGTGGTTAGCACTCAAAATGTGATGAGAAGGTAGGATGTCTAACATCTGTGGAGAGCAAGGAGACCTCTCTGCACGTGCGACCTGGCAGATCCGGGCTACATAATCAGTGGTGGAAATCAGCCAGTACGTGTGTGTGTGTGTGTCATGGGCGTAAATCCCTGGGGGATGGGGGTATGCATCCCCCCCCCCCCCCCGAACTGGAGGAGGGGGGATGGCCTGTACAGTCTCCCCCCCCCCCCCCCTCCCTGAAATTTGAAAAAAGAAATGGAGGAAGCAAAAATGTGATTGTATCAATTTTGGCATATTGCATGACGTTCGTACGCCCACCTTCACAGAGGTAACAGTGCTGAACAGCATTCTATCTTGCAGGATAATGGCTGTATACACAATTTTCTCGAGCATGTTGTTGCTTTCTTAGAATATTGACACAGGAATAGTATAGTCACTCAGACATTGGGTTACTTCAGATGCTGCAACAACATTTATTCAGATCTTTTCCTCAAGACGGCAAAGCTCAGACTCCCCTCTCCAAGAAGTCAAACTACAGGCTCGTACAATCACCCTCCATCAAGGCATCTGCCTTGGTCTTATAAGGGTGCTAATCCTTGCACAATCATGCAGTGGGCCACAACTGCCCTACATAGAATGACAAGACTAGTGCAATGTTAAACACCGAAAGGCTAAGCTACACAACAATGGGACAAAGGAACATAACACAGGTTTACTACAGAAGGTGCATAGCAACTTCGTTTACTCCCAGTTTATATTGGGCTGTGTGGTCGATTACTGATTGATAGGACGTTGAATTTGACTGTAAGCTAGCTGCAGCAGGACAGGTCATAGACTTTAACAATATCATTTTGATCCGCAATGATTCCCGAAATTAGGGGAAAAAATTGCGTTTTTATAGAAAACTGTCCAAATGTTTTATCCAAAGTGTGCACCAGATTACAGAATTTCAATTCTAGAAATGCAAAAAAAAAAAAAAAAAAAAAATCTCTCTCGCGTGGGAGGGGGATACCCCCTCCCACATCTTCCTTCTTTCGGTCATTTTCCTTGTTTCTTTTTAGGTTTGTCTGTCACTTCAGTTACAAAAAAACAAAAAAACAAAAGATTCACCGCGGGTGGGAGGGGATATCTTCTTTCCCTCAACCCTTTCCTCGCTTGGGTTCCCATTAAAAACTTTAGTATACTTTGGGTATTGACAGCTTTCCGAATTCCATCAAAACTGTTCATTTGTGTTTGTATTCTAAGAATGCAAAAGCCCACTCGTATGCAGGGACGTTGGTCCTGGGGGACTAGGGGGGCAAACATGTGATATTTTTGTCCCCCAGTAATTCCCGAAATGAGGAAAATTTTCTTGTATTTTGTCCAGGTATCTTATCCAAAGTGTGCACCAGATTGCTGAATTTCAATTCTGAAAATGCAAAATCTCTCTCGCGTGGGAGGGCAATACCCCTCCCACCTCTCCCCCGTTTTCTATTAACTTAGTACAGATTTAGATTGACAGATTTCCAAATGTTTCATCAAGTGTGTATCAGATGTTCATGTATTATTTCAATTCTAATAAATCTAAAAATTCCCTCATCCTCTTTTAATCTACTCCCCCCTCCCTCCCCCCCCCCCCCACCCGCTCGGTTCCTATCCATTGATTTAGACTCTGCACACTTTGGGGATTGATAATTTTCTGAATATTCAACAAAAGTGCACATCAGGTCATTGTGATACGTCAATCCTAAAAATGCAAAAGCTCCGTCGTGTGGGAGGGGGCTACCCCCATCCCCATAACTTCCATGGCGTAGCGGGGGGGGGGGGGGGAGGGGGCGATGGAGCGGTCCCCCCCCCCCCCCCCCCAAGATTTGAACCGGGGATTTGGAAGCCGGAAAAAAATTGCGTTTATACTGTATGTATGTATATGAAGCGGGTCTCCCTTTCAACCTTTCCTCAAGCAAGATTGTAATCTTTTTAATATTTCACTCAAAGTGTGCACCTCTCGTGCTTGGGAGGGGGATACCCCCTCCCAAACCCTCCCCCACTGTGCCCCTTTCCCTAGCCTTAATACACTTGTCAGATTTACAACAACAACAAAATCTGAATAATTCTGAGTGCACAAGACTTATCACTTATGTTTCGAAAAATCGAAAGTTCCTTCATGTACAAGGGGAATATCCCCTTTTAATCAACCCTTTCCTTTTCAATAATTTCCCAAATATTCCATCAAATATGCGTATACGAGATATCTCAATTTCAACTTTAAAAAGGCAAAAGTTCCCTCGTATGGGAAGGGTGGTGATAGCCTTCTCTCTGCTCGTCCCCTATTTAGGGATTATTGAGGGCGACGCTACTTTTTTTTAAGTGGGGGGTCAAATCGCCTGTCAGTCAAGAAGAAAGAAAATCAAAAGACAAGAGAAACATTAACAACAAAAAAGTCTTAATACTTTTAAGGTCTGATTTTCCGCCGAAAGTCGGCTGACAAGCAAAAAACAAACAAACAAACAAAAACAAGAACAAAAAGTCTTCATATTTTTGCATGCCACTTCCCTCACACTTTATATTTCATGCAAAAGAGTGGGGGATGCAAACATTCGATCCCTGTAAACTGTGTGTGTGCTTATTGTTATGCATGTACGGATTCAGGTAAAAGGCTAGCACAAGGAATTGCTAGTTTTTATGCGTTCGGCCCATTGATTATATAGGATCCTATCATTCTGTATCACTTTACTCCTCTTCCGGGTACTTTTCCAGGTTTTGATTTTATTTCAATTTTGTACTGTAAAACAACAAAACAGAACAAAGACACAAATATGAAGAAAAAAATCCAAGCGATCAGTTGTACTTCATCTGCGTTTGTTTTACCCATTACTCATGAAAGAAATCAGAATTCTTGCGTAAACTTGCCAGGATGGCTGCTTTCCTGTTCTAGCGTTCTACTCAATCGCAGAGTAACTCTAAAGCCCACCGCACATTTGGACGACTCACGACTATACGACTGACAGACTTTGTACCCGAAATAAATCACAGTATAGCTTCAGAATAAACACGCTTATTTATTTCAGATCCAAAGTCTGTCAGTAGTAGGCCTATAGTCGTGAGTCTTATAGTGTACTACGGTGGGCTTATGCTAGAATTCTTGACTGTACTAGTGTTAGCTTTTTCAAACGCCGAGGAATCGAATGAAATTCCTAAAGGTACTGTTTACCTGTGAGAGCAGTGATTTAGAAAAAAAAAATGTTTGAGTTATCACATTTAATGCATAAATGTGCAGGTCAGTTATATCACAAAACATCCTATCATATAAAAATGTACTTAAGACCACTGATAAATGAAACGTCTGTATGAAACAAATTACAATCGACAGTATAAAGCTCACTAATTTCACCCTCAGGGGAGATTGTAATTTAATTGGCTATCAACCTATTAGGTCAATATAAATGGAACTTTACGCATAAATGAATACATTCTTTTTTGTCCTCTAAAAGGCACAAAAGTAAAAATTGCAAAAAGTGACATGCTGTCTTTCATTTGCAAATGCCCTTCAAGATGACAATGATACCAAAAGAAACAGTTTAACACAACAGGATACATGAATGAAATGGTAAGAATAATTTTTCGTTCTCTTTATCTCTTCATGATCTCAAGCAAAATCAAAGTGAGAAGCTAAAAAAGGGAAAAAATTGAAATTTTGTCAACTCAAACATCAAATGAAAAAGAGGGTAAGGACACGAAGAAGGTTAAATAAACAGAATATCTTTATTTCATTCTTTAATTTAGTAATTTGAGCATTCATGAGACAAATTCACCAACCAAATATTACAATTTTCAAAATTTGAGAAATCACTTCAAATTTCTGCTATTTCTGTTATTATTGCTTCTTCTCTCACTTCATTTGAATTTGTTTTTGACAGAAGATTCTTCCTTTTCCTCCATGATTTCTTACCTTTATTGATCTTTTGAGCTTCAAGGAATATTATACAGATAGATCTTTTGGGGGCAACTTAATTCATCTTTTTTATTGTGTAAAATTTGCCTTTTGTTCTTATAACATGGAAGAGCACTTACGCATGAATGACAACTTGTTCATTTTTGCAACCTTTACTTTTGTTTCTTGGAAGAAAAATACAAAGGTGTTCACCCATGCGCAAAGTTTCCCTTCAAGCTTCTAGCCAAATATCTATGAGAAATATAAACTTGAAAAAAAAATGGTTACTTTCTCTTTTCGCTGAGTGTATAATAAACTTTAACCGTTTTCATCTCATCAGAATTTCAAACTCTTTGGCTTGAAAGGATGGAACACTGTATGTTCCCCTGTTCCGCCTGATAAGACCTAGAATATGATTATCAAATACATGCGGTAATCTACTGGAACACGGCGTCTTTGATATATTGGTATTGCACGTTTCACGAGACGGGAATGAAGTAACGAAGCAAATCACAAAGCATAAAGACCCATATGTATAGGAATGACTTGTGATTAATCCGCGTCTGTATACATGATACAGCGGCAGGACAGAGTGGATCGGTAAGAATTGGATGCGCGAGTTTACAACAAAGTTAAACGAGAGCATCCAATTCTCACTGATCCACGAATAGGCCTGTGCATCATCATTGTGTCATAAGATATAATTCATGAAATAAAACCATTTTCCCCATCATGCGTTCGGTACACCTACAACACTTTACAAGACTTGAGACATGCATTCGGACTTTACCCTTACGCATCGCTCAGTGTGGATCAGTAAAAATCAATGCATCATAATTGACCAATCAGATTGAAAAGATTCTAAAGACCATTTTATAATAATTCATATAAAATTATCTATTCCAATGACATCCTGCATATCCTACATAGTTTTACCTGTAGTGAGACAATACATTCTCAAAAAAACGGAAAACTTTATACTCTGAGGTTTCCCAGCCAATTATAGAATGATATTATTATAGAAAAACTTGGCTTACCCATGCAGGAGTTGAAACCGTGTTTCGCCAGTAATTGTAGAGGAAAGTATTTTCCGCCTCGCTCAGCACCGACGTCAAATGACCACCGAGTTCGACACAGTGGTTCTCAGCTTCCTGCCAGTTTTTCCTCACTAAGAAGAGCCGATAGCAGGAGCCATGGAACCCAGTCCAGTACTCTGGACAGCATCCACACGCCTGGCCACCAACGGCCATGTAGGACGCCAGGACCACGAGAAAAGCAACGGTCAGCTTCATGGTTTCAGGATTCAAGGCTATTTTTTTTTCGGTAGCATCAATGAAACAAAAGAGGGAAATTGAAAACATGTATCAAATTATGTTTGAATACATGACAATATAATATTACCCATGTATGTATCTTACATGTTCTTGGCAAAGTTATTCTTACTGAAGAAATAGAAAAGACGAACAATAAAATCAAATCGCCATTTTTCAACGAAAAGACGCATCAAGCGGCATAACAAAAGAAATTAGATGAAAATGGAAGGGATGACTTTTTGTCTTTATCTCCTTTCTATACATTCTTCATATTTCCTATCGATAATTGTAATGATCATTAATGTACTCGTCTAACAATAATGACAGTGAAAATTACATGATATTGATGCAGGAAATAAGAATAAAAATGAAGACATGAGTTCAATAATCATGAATAATGATATTCCCTAATTGAAAATCGTCCTTTATCAAGTGATATCTCATGGTATACACAGGAAGGAAGGGTTAAGATTGGATATCCCTAATTCTTCTCAGCAGCTTGGAACTAAAACCTGTCTTCAATAACAACGTCACATTTCTGACTAGCGTGCCTTTCCACGAGTAGAGAAATTTACAAGCTTAATTGATGGTTGACGATGTCAATGTTACTAGACAGGAACATCAAAAAGCGAACAGAATAAATTCATATATAGCTACTCTGTCATGATAAATAAGTCTGTAATTACTTTTTTTTTTCAGAAGGTGGCGTAAAGTCAGTCCTGTGTTCAGCTTTAGATTAAGTAAGTTAACAACTTTCTGTAAATGTCCAAGAGTTAATTTCCCCCACTGAATTCTTTTTGAGATCATGACGATGAACTAAAAGATACCCTTTTTCTCTTTATAGTGTATTCAGATTCAATAAAAAATATCTGAGCAATTCAAGTGTGAAAATCTCTGCTGGATAATTTACTCTCGGAAGTTAACGTGAACTAATTCATATTCCAATCATATCCATGAGGCAATCATACTCACAAAGATTCTGTGGTGACAGCCGTAGGTTCAGATGCGATTGGAGACAATCTTCTGAAGAACCAGTGGTAGACTAATGCACACTGGGGTAGTTTTCATCTCCTTTATACAAACTTGTTCCAATCAGCCAACGGATGTCACACCCCTCCAGCGTCAACTTCATCCTCTCTCTCTCTCTCTCTCTCTCTCTCTCTCTCCCTCTGTCTCGATGTGTCTCTATGTGTCCTTCATTTCCTCAAGTTCATTTTTTTTTATTTCTATCCCTTACCAGCTGATTTTTCACCAAGCCATCAATTTCCTCTTGTATTACAATAATGCTATAAAAAAACATGGTTATTATTTATACTCAGAATAATCAAAAGACGGTTAACAACTCAGGGAAGACTATACAAGGGTCAGTGATACCGTTGTCGTCGGGAAGCGACAAAGTACAGGTAAACCTGAATCCAGAATTTACGACTCTCTTGTCCTCATCAGGGTTTGATGTGACCCCGAAAAATATTCTTGTTTTCTGCTTCGAGTGGCTGTTTATCAACCTTGTACCAGAACAGAACTGTGAGTATATTTTCGTTATTTTTGTTATTAACCAAGGCTGTCTTAGGATGGATAGTCTCATCAAATTTCAGGATCGTTCAATAATTAAAGTACAAGGGACCCTACTGGAATTTGACCTTAACCTAAACAGAAAACAGTGAAAATCAGAAAGAGGCACGGCTGCTGTCGTTATTCTTTTATATCTGGACTGAAAGCACAACGAATGAGGGCGCCTTCTGTTGAAATCAGTTTTGCACAATTATCTAACCTCTCAAAATGAAATTTAAGACTAACGTTATTGCCGATACCTCGTTTTTTTTTCTCTCTTTCTCTCCCTCCTTCCTAGGTCCCGCTTTAATGCCCCTCCCCCCCCCCATCCCTTAGGTCCCCTTATACTTAATAGTACCCATTGAATTGACAATTTCCCGGTATTTCATCAAAATTCGCACCTACAAATTCCAAATTTCTGTGCCTAAACGACTAACTAACTATACATTTCTTTCACACTAATTGTCTGGATATTCCCTTAATTGTGCTCCAGGGGGATATTTCATCAACATTAATCAGCGGTGACAATTTCAGCAAAATCCTTGGTTTTGATTGGATGAGATGCTCTGGTCACTGACTGTTACTATGGTGATTGTCAGCGCTGACAACTTGTCGGCGCTGACTAACGTTGATGAAACACCCTCGAGATCTTTGAATTTAGATTTTACATATGCTAAAGCTTCGTCATATGGAAAGGAGATATCCCATCGCCTTCGAAATTCCTTGATAGGTCCCTGGCAACAGACGATTTGAGAATTGACAATTTTCCGAATAGTCCACAAAAAGTCTGCATCCGACCGTTCTATTTCAATTGCGAAAATGCAAAAAGGATCGACGCCCGTGATATATACACATAAACATGAAGAATATATATATATATATATATATATATATATATATGTATATATATTATATGCAAAATACATATTATATGCAAAATACATATGAATGCATATAAGCATATATATATATATATATATCATATGTGACCGTGCACCTCAAAACGAACATAAAGTCGCACACACTGATTATGCGTGAGGACTGAAAATAAGTGAAATGGGTCAACCTTGCCGAACTTAACTTTTTCATATTTTCTAAAAGAGCGGGTCTTCTTTTACATTATGCTAAAATTTGGTATCATAAAACGGGCAGGAAAGTGTGGGTTTTTTTAGCAGTTTATCTCAAACATTTTTGGTAGAATAGTGTGATTAGGTGTGTCTTTAGAATCCTTTTTTCATTTCTGAAAAACCTTGTCCACATTCTTCACTTTCAACTCTACTAACTTTTGAAAGGATAGTGCTACTGCCTTGAAAGTTGGCATTAATTATGGACAGAATGTGTTAAAGAGACATGCTCAATTTCAGTTTAATTTGATAATCCCTTCATTGTGTTACTCTGGTGGTTTACTTCCTGTCCATTCATCGCACAGCCAGCACGGTTTGGTAAAGATTAAGCGCTTGAATAGACACTGTACTTCAGAGCCTCTTTTCTCAGTTCACACCTTTCCTGAGTTTGTGCTTTCTTTGCAATATTTAGATAGGTTAGGAGAGTCCATTTGATTTGAATTATACATCATTCTAAAGCTTAAAGGGACTGTACAGTACTGGTTGAGGTGGGGATTCACGTTTATAACATTCCCAAGTGAGATAATGAGAAACCTCTTACGAAATATGAAAGAGCATGTAATTCTAAGAAGGATTCAACGTTTATTTAATGAAAATTGGTTTCCAAATGGGTGAGATATCCAAAAAAGTGATGATAATAATAAAGGCGACAGGCCACACCTTTTATTAGGATATCTTTGATTTAGCTTGTTTTTGGATATCTCAGCCATTTCAAAACCGATTGTCATCAAATAAACTTATGATTCCCCTTAGAATTGTACTCTCTTTAACATTTCATAGAGTGATTTCTGAATATCTCACAAAATGTTAAAAGCTAAATCCTCACCTCAACAAGAACTGTACAGTCCCTTTAAAGTCTGCTCTTTCAGAATATGGTCTGAACTAAAAATTCATGTCTGGCGACTTTTTGTTTGTTTTGAGGTGCAGGGTTGCACATATATTCAGTCAAAAAAAGAAAGTAAAAACTTTTTCAAGTTTATATTTTTCATAGAATATTTGTCTAAAGGTTCATTTATTATAATATACAATATAACAGGTAATGTAATTGGCTATCAACTTGGTAGGTCACTAAAAAGTACATTTTATGCATGAGTAACATTTCGCTTTTCTTTTCAAAGGCACAAGGGTAAATATTGCAAAAATTAGCAAGTTGTAATACATGCGTGTTCTTCGTAATTGCTTTTCGATGTAATAAAGGGTAACATTTAAACACAATGAAAAACATGACTTTAGTTGCAAAAAAAAAAATTGAACTCTATTATATCTCTGAATTCAAAAAGCTCAATAAAGGCCAACAATGAAGAAAAGTGAAGAATCTTCTGTCAAATTCAGATTCAAAGGAAATGAGAGAAGAAGCAATATAAACCAAAATGGTAGGAATTTGAATTGATTTCTCATATCAAACAATTGTATATGATATTTGACTCTTGAATATGTCTTATGAATTCTTGAATTACTTAATTGAAATAATGAGATAAAGATATTCTGTTTATTCAATCATGTTTCATTGTGCCCATGCATGCTACCTATGTCATTTGACGTTCGAGTTTACAGGAAATTCTAATTTCCCCCCTTTAGTGTCCAACTTCGCTTTTGATTGAGGTTATAAAGTCATAACGAGATCGAAAACTTATTTTTGCTATTTCATTCATGTTTCTCATCGTATTAAAGTGATCATTATTTTGTTGTCATTGCTATCTTAAAGGGTATTTCCAAATGAAAGACAACATGCCATTTTTTCCCAATTTTTACTCTGTGCTTTGGAAGACCAAAACGAATTTGTTCACTCATGCGTAAAGGTTCCTTTTTATATTGACCACCTAGTATAATAACCAATTAGATTTTCTTTGATATGGTATTTAATACAGTGATTTTCATCAAAATTTTCCATGAAAAAAAAAAAGAACTCGAAAAAGGTTTTGGCTGAGTTTCGTATAAATGTATATGAGGAAAGAAGTTCGTTTTTGATCAGCTATACTAGTTTAGCCTGAAAACAATCATTGTATTGATTGTCATTTTCAACCTTGAACAACTCCAAAATGTAACATACATGACATGATCTCCTGAGTGGGGTTTTTGCTGGTGGCGTAATGTACGAAGGATCAAAAAGAAAATGTCACAAAGTGAGCGATGTATTTTGCTTTGGGCATGCTTGATACTGTTCGTAAAAATTGCTGATTTGAATTTAATTTCAAATTATTCGCCACATAAACTAGCACTTTTGAAATACATAATTTCTGTGATTATTTTGTTTATCACTGATCGGAATCAATTGGTATCGAACATTCAAAGTCATTTTAAGCCAATAACACAAAGAAGACACTTTATTTTTATCCCGTGTTTATGATAAGATTAGTTGGGTCTACGAGGACATTCTCACTATTTAAATCCATTACCGTATGTCATTTATTTCATTCAAATGGCGTTTTGTAGTTAAGTCAATTCCCACCAACGTATAACTTCCACTTACCTTCCACTTCCATCATGCCAAGACTGGCAGATTTTGATATAAAAGGCAGGTGGCGTTGAGAAGATTTAAACTGGGGTTTTATTTGTCAGTGTATACTTGAGCATTCAATGAGAGTGCTTTTCAGGTAGTGTTGTATTGGGGTATTGGTGGGTGGGTTATGATCGGGGAGGGATGGGATGGAATAGAGGGGCTACGTATGTGTTGCGGTGGACGGTACGGGTGTGATTTGGAAATTGATTTGGATGAGAGCTGTTATAGTTCTTTGGTCGGTAGTTACAATAAGGTTGGATTAAAGGGGGAGAGAAGAAGTGAATGTGAATGGGGTTTGATGCGTTGGATAGTTGTAAAGGAGTATTCTGAGGATGGGTAGTTGTAGGGATAATTGTTTTGAAGGTTTTTTGTGTGTGTTTTAAGTATCAGCTTTTTTGTGTGTTTTTGGTTATCAACTGAAGACCTGAATATAAGAACGACCCAAATCCAATTTTTGGCCAAATTCAGTTTGACATGGGAAATTGTAGCTTATGCATGGACTCATCTTGTGTGTAAATGATAAATCCTAATTACCCTCGGAAGTGCCTGAAATGAATGAGTTAAATCTTATTTGATGTAAGAATGAAGGACTTGGGTAATTCTTACATTCATATTATAGCGCCCTCTCTCATCCTTCTCTCATCTCAATAGCAGAATATCATGTATATGAATCAAAGAACGATCCAAGTCCATATGAATCATAGAACGACCCAAGTCCATATGAATCAGAGAACGACCCAAGTCCACCACACAAAATGGCCTCTCCACAATTAATGTTTATGTTAATTATCACAATAATATATGTTCTAATTTGTATACATTGTTGCCTTCCCATCACAGTTATATAGAATATTATTGGACAAACAAAAAAGATAAGAAGTTTTTTTTTAGTTTACTCGAAATGGTCTTCCATGGACTTGGGTCGTTCTTATATTCATATACTCAATTTCTTGTACTTCTGATTTTGATTCGCTTTGTTACAATGAAAAATGAATGTGTGTTTCAATAATTTGTTACATTTGTCACTTTCTATTTCCAAATGCACAAATATTTCTTCAAGCATTGCAAGTTGCTTCACTTTTAAGTTTTACTGCAGCAATACCAATTTGAAACTTTTATTGTATTATTTGAGTCACATATTTTCATACTCATTGTTGCCTCTCTGTACAACTCCCTTTGAGGAATATTTCATTTCAATGTTGTCATGGGAACTATTGTCATGTTTTCGTTGGGTTTTTTTGTGTTTGTGATTGTGATGTAATGTATTTTGTAAGGCAGCTCACCACAAGCTTTGCTTTTTTGAGGTTCTGCCTTCCTGTACAATAATTTCATGCATGTGATTTCCTACATGAAAAAAAGATGGAAAAAAAATGTTATACAAACTTTAACTTGAACTTGAGTAGAAGTGGATAAAGATTTAATTGAAAAAAAATTAGTGTTTCAGTTTTTCGGATTACACATACAGAAGAAGATATTGAGTATATTCGTTAATAAACGGACCACATAAAGACAAAATGACAGTGAAAGCTGCCAAATGATGACCCTTTTCACATTCGACGTCTTTTGATCACAATTAAAGTTTGTTTCAATTGGTAGACCAGAATAACAGCAATAGCAAGCCTTTCATTTATTGAAACCGAACCCCGAGTCTACGTCTTTACATGTTATAAACTATGAAACTAGATACTATACCATTATGGAGAAATAAGTTGATGTACAACTATAAAATTATGTATATATGTAATCCCAGGTAATCCAATGTTCACACTCTTCTATTCTCTGCCGTTTAACAAAGACATTTCATACATTTCGGATTTACATAAAGATGATAAAAATGGGGAAAAGGCTTTGGGCTAAGACCTGGAATGAGTTAGTTTTCTATGTAGGCGTTGGACATTTAAAGAATGAATTATGAGACGAAATAGAATATGTGGAACATGATCAGAGAGAAAATAAATGATGTAACAGTTGGGAAAATGCCAACGCAGCACCTGACGCAACACAAAACCCATTATGACGCCTCTGGTTCCAGCAGATCAATAGGTCAACTTGCAGATGTATTCACCGATCGCTGTACATCCGCCATCGTCCCAGTCTCTGGCTGTATCAGAACTGGCTCCGGAGTACCACACCCTGCCACAGTCCTGGCTTCCTCGATAGTTGTCCGGCTGACCATTGCGCCAGTTGGTATACGGAGCTGTAGGGGCAGAACCATCGCTCCAAACCCATGTGCCTTCAGTCCTGATGTCGTTGTAGCCAATCCAGAACCCCTGAGGAACGTGTTACATAATCAAATATTTCTATTCGCTGCTTTATCAGGTATGAGCAAGATAAACAGCAAACAATTAAATTTATTGGAGAGTCTCAACTAGCTACTACTGTATGATCCTTGAATTATTTACATCGCAAATAAGGAAAAAAGCAAAGGCCTATACGATCGGGAAAATGAAAATGCTCTAACTGTGTGTGCGTGAAAGTTAAAGAGATCCGATTTATGTGAGTTTGCTTTTTCTCCTCAACATTGTACTTAATAGATGAGTTCGTGTATTTGTCAAAAGAACAATTCGATAATCTACAATAGGGAAACCTGTAGAATCATAAAACAGGTATCCAAGCGCTTTTTCGTCATCACTGTGTGATATACCAGACAGTTTTGAAGATGTGAGGAATTTTTGGTCTTAATGGTTACGGTTACCTTTCGTTATTCTAAAGGTTTGTTATTCAGAAGTTGCGTTAAGTCGAAAATGAAATAAGATTTGTAATGACAAAGGTTCGTTGGTACAGACCTTGTTATGTTTTCGGATAAAGAACTTTATTTCGTTTCCAAATTAGCGAACCTTATTTCATTCTTGGATTAACAAACCTTCGGAACATCGAAACTTCAGATTAACGTCACATATTATGTACGAATTAATGAACCTTTTGCCATTTCTGGATTAACAAACATCTAAATATGTGGTATGGGTATGTTTTTAAATAACGAACTATCAGCATAATGAACCTTATGTACTGCATTTTCTAATCAATCGAGATGCTCGCGCCGCGGTCAACTTGTCACCATCCTGAGAAATATTCCAACCAAATTTTGGTCGGTGAAAGAAAATCGTCCAATCAGTGCGAGCTACCATAACATATTTCATGAGTTTGTATGCGATTGTCTGACACACACGAAGAGATAAAAGGCGTCTGTTGTTGAACGGTGACCTTCTTTCCTCTGTTCTGGCACAGTCTATTATTTATTTCGGGGATGACGTATGAATATCGTATGCTCAAATAACATCCATAGGCAAGCTTTTAACGAAAAATTTGATTTCTAACGTAAAAACAAATACAGGATTTTGTTACAGTTACCTTAAAGATCATCATACATTATTTACTAAGATAAATTCACCTTTCAACAACTGATGCAACATTCCATCAGTGCATATTTTGGAAGCAATCCCTCCAATGCTCATGAATATACGTTGTGGTAGCTCGCATTAAATGATGAATTTCACGGACCAAAATTCGTCATGCAAAATTGTTGAGCAGCTCCCGTATAGCAAGCGACTCTGTCTAATTCTCTAGCAAAGAGAGTCAGCTATTAATACAGTGGCCTCCCGGTACAACGAAGTCCTCGGGACCGGCAGTTTTTTTTTTTTTTTTTAAAGAAATGTCAATATATCCGAACAAATAAACAATAAAAAACATGGAGCGGATAATTTTGTTTCTTTATTTCGGTGTAACCAGAATTTCGTTATCACCGTGTTCGTTATAACGGGAATGCACTGTATCAACTCTTATAAGGAATCCAAAAGTTTACCAAGAAGCTATCCAACGTCACCTGCCAAGTATGTATTTGACAATAACACATGAATCGTCGTGTCACTGCACATGTTTGTAGCATTGGGTGAATTTCATTATTCCAAATGCTCGTTAATCCGAAAA
This sequence comes from Diadema antillarum, assembly GCF_040938485.1. Taxonomy (NCBI): domain Eukaryota; kingdom Metazoa; phylum Echinodermata; class Echinoidea; order Diadematoida; family Diadematidae; genus Diadema; species Diadema antillarum. Next base: position 921,879 of record NW_027271037.1, read on the forward strand.
CGAAATAAGGATCGTTTCCCGAAAGACACAAATTCGTTAAACCTACATGTTCGTTAAGGGAACAAAAGTAGAATGATAATTATAGGGTTCTTCAATTACAACTATCATGGCGTAATGCAGAAGGCTTGATCGTTTAAATAAAAGATAGATAAGTAAAAAGATACAAAACTATGAGTACAACCAAACTCTATTAAGCTTTTGGATGAATGAACCTGTTCATATTTTCCGATAAACGGATCTTTCCCATTAAGAACTTTGGATATTACAAACCTTTGGAATAATAAACCTTCTGAATAACAAGCTGTAATCGTAGCAATAAATCATAACTTGCCTTCTTATCAAGGTGATTACACCTTCGCAAATTCGTAGAACTTTGCTACATGTCCTGTCCCCTGCCATTCATAATCTATGTAGTAATATTAATCAGTACAATGAATGTCTATGGGCATTACAATTACTGCAGGGTTACCGAATATTGGACATAAACTTGTCTAAAACGAAAACAACACAGTGCAATCTATGTAATAGTTATTTGTATAGTTTTCCTACAAAATGTAACCTGTGTCACAATGCTCGACATTATGCTATTTCTTTTGAGTACTCTTGGTTCTATTTTGATGTGAAAATTCTTGATTTTGTTGAAAGGATTTCATTCGTACAACTGGAGCAATAGAAAACTAAACAAACAAAATATTCGAGAGTGTTACATGTTCTAATTTTTAAAAAGAGTCCTTAACAATATAAAATAAAGATTTTGGAAGCAAAGCAAAACACGTCTGCATTCTAGTTGCAATGCTACGATATGACTGAAAGTATAAAAAGTTGTAATCGCTATTTGCATTCGAAATGTTTATTCTTTCGACTCTTTAAAGACCCATCTATACCTCCCACGGCTTACCCATGCAGGAGTTGAAACCGTATTGCGCCAGTAATCGTAGAGGAAATTGTTTTCCGCCTCGCTCAGCACCGACGTCAAATGGCCACCAAGACGGACGCAGTGGTTCTCTGCTTCCTGCCAGGTTTTCTTGGCTAAGAAGAGTCGATAGCAGGAGCCATGGAACCCGGTCCAGAACTCCGGACAGCACCCACACGCCTGACCGCCGACAGCCATGTAGGACGCCAGGACCACGAGAAAAGCAATGGTCAGCTTCATGGTTTCAGGATTCGAGAAGCTTATTTACTTTTTTTCTGTGACATCAATGAGACGAAAAAGGGAAATTATAAGCACATATCAAATTACGATGTAAAACGTGATTATATAATATTGCCCATGTATAATTATGTCCTACATACTCTTAGCAAAGTTCTTCTTACAGAAGAAGAAGAAAAGACAAACAGGATGAAATCAAATCCTCATTTGTCAACGAAAAGACGCCACAAGGGCCATGACAAAAGTAATTAAGTAATGATTGGGGGCATTTTTGTCTTAATCTCCTTTCCTTCACAATCTTAATATTTGCTAGCAATAATGGTAATGTCCATACTTGAGCTCATCATAACATATATACGATCACGATGAAAATTCTATGATATCAATGGAAAAATAAGAGTGAATATGAAATTTTAGTCAATAATGGTATTCGCAAGTGGAAATATTGTCTTTTATCAAGTGATGTCACATGGTATAATGAAGAAGTCGAGACTAGTGATAACTGTAGTTCTTCTCAGCAGCTTTAAACTTTATAAAGTATGTCTTCAATAACGATGTCACCTTCATGACGAGCCTGCCTTCTCACCTGTAGAGAAATGTTCAAGCTAAAATGATAGATGACAACATCAACGTAGCAAGACGTGAACATAAAACAATGAGGAGACTAAATTCAGGCATACCTATGCGATTGTTTGTAATAACCACACTTCTTTCAGGCAGTCACTTATAGTCTGTTTACAGTTTATTTTAGATTGAAAAAGTAAACAATATGTACATTTCCCCACTGAATTCTTCTTGGGATTATGGCTATGAACTGATAGATACTTCTTTTCTGTTTTCAGCGTATTCAGATTGGGAAACGCAATCATGCTGAAATTTAGTGCGAAAATCCTTCCTGCTTAAAGGGGCAGTCCAGACGATTTTCATAATTTTACATCATGTAGTACATAAATCGACAACTCCTTGTATAGATTTGTGGAATTTATTGTGGTCCTTGAGCAGAGAAACAATACTTTGAAATACCTTGAACAAATTACACTGAACAAGGATGATGACATAGGAGGTTCACATGTTTTTTAGAAAAGTAGAAGTATGATATCATTACAATAGTTCTTGCTTGCCAGTTCACCTGTGTATAATCTATGCATGCTTTCTTCTTTTGTTCTGCTCCCTTGAGGCCAAACTCATGCATTCTTATGGTGACTCTGCCATGTCATCATCCTTGTTCATTGCAACTTGTTCTAAATTTTGAAAAAGAAAAATCTTATTCTTCATCCCAATTATCAATGATTATCATAAATTCTGAAACTCTGTCCTCAGTTTAACTAATTTATAGTTGTTCAAATGTAAAAATCTGAAAAATCATCTGGAGGTCTCCTTAAATCTACCGTCGTCAGTTAAAATGAACTAATTCTTATGCAGTAATGATACTCACAAAGAATCTGTGACGACAGCCGCTATGATACGATTGGAGACAATCTTCAGAAGACGAATGGACACTCGGGTAGTTTTCATCTCCTTTATACAAAATTGTTCCGACCAGCCAACGAATGCCACACCCCTCTAGCGTCAACCTCACCCCCACCCCCTCTCTCTCTCTCTCTCTCTCTCTCTCCCCCTCTCTCTCTCTCTCTCTCTCTGTCCTTACTTCTATCCCAATCATTCTCTGGTCCTTCTTACCTGCCAGTTTGTTTTTCGCCAAGCTATCAGTTTTCTCTTGTGCTATGATACTGCTAGACGAGGTTATTGTTAACACTCAGGATGTTGGGTTGAGGACACAAATTTACAACCAAAAGACAGTTAACAACACAGGGAAGACTACAAGGGTCAATGACCCCGGCGCCCTCGAGGAGAGACAATCTATACAGGTATATAAACCTAAAAAATCAGAAATCAGAACTCTCTTGTCCTCATCATTGTTTGATTTGACCCCAAGACATATTCTCGTCTTCTCTCTCGAGTAGCGATTTATCAAACTTGTATAGTACTAGAACATAATTGCGATTTTATTTTCCTTGTTACCCAAGGCTGTGTAATGAGGGATAGTTTGATCAAATTTTAAGGTCATTCCTGATTAAAGTACAAAGAGACCTCACTTGTAATTGACCAAAAGAGTAAATTCTACTACTTATACAAATAGCAGGAAAAGTCAAAAACATGCTCGGCCGCGGGCTTAATTCCTTCATGATATTTTAACGGGTTTAAAGCACAACGAATGAGGACGTCCCCTGTAAATTTGCTTAGCGAACCGACGTTATTGCTAGTGTCTAAAACTCTCTCTCTCTCTCTCTCTCTCTCTGGAAAATACGTATATCATCTTGCTCCCAAATAATCCTCACGATGCTGAAAATTGTCTTGCTTCTTTTTTTTAATGGAAAATTTCCATATATTTTATCCGAAGAGTGTAACACATCATTGAATTTCAGTTCTGAAAATCCTAAATCTCCCTCGAATGGAAGGAGGATATTCCATCCCTACGACCCTCACCACAATGGGTCCTCATCGTCTAGACTTTTGGGGGGGATTGACAATTTTCCTATTATTTCACAAAAAGAGTGTACATGAGATTGATTCTGTTTCAATCATCAGTCCAAGCAAATACCCTGTGAAGGATAACGCCGAAATACCCTATAGAGGATAAAAGGGGAGGACCGAGCGAGCTCGCCGAACTTGGCTCAGTGCCAAGCGAATCGCCTTCACGTGTAAAGTCTATGGGAACCGGTGTCACAGGCGATCCGTTCCGGCCAGTCGATAAGTTCCGCCGGAACTTATCGGCGGACTTTGGCCAGTATATCAGATCCCCCAGATCCAATCGGCGGGATTTTTGCCTCACCGCCGATAAGATCCCCCACCGCCGATTCGATCCGGGTCTCTACCGTACAATGTATACAAAGTGGTAATGGGGAAACACCCCTTCAGTAAAATGTACTCTTCCAGTCTCCCTCTACAGCCAATGAACTTCTCCAAATCTCTCTGACCAGCCAACCGAACAAAGTTGCCAATTTGAAACCCGGACTACAAAGCGATTCCTTTTTTTCCCCTCCCTTATCTCTTTCGTCGTCATGGTGGCCATGGTACAGTCACAGAACTCTGCATGCTCTGTAGAGTTCTGCACGATGTGACGTTGGTCATGCCAACCTCTCTTTGATTTGAATCATTTTGAACAGAATAACCGAATGAGTTACTGCAATTGGGATGTTCGGCATGCTTCATGTTAACTACTGTAATACAAGGAGCTTCATATTAAACATACTATGAGCTCAAATAGTCCATCTTCATTTTAATGTCTATTTTCAGGGCACAGAGTCCAATCATTTTAGTGCGATATAACGACAAATATAATCGCCTACGTCATGCATACATGCATGTTCGTTTGGTTCATTATTTTTTCAGTTGTAACAACTAAAAATGACGGAATGAATTTTGTTTTTGTGTGTTCAGTTGTCTTTAATATATCTTGTGTCCGTGTGTATGTGCATATGAATGTGTGTGTGTGTGTATGTGTGTGTGTTTTTTTTTTTCTCTTTTGGGGAGGCGGTCTATCTATACACAGAGATTACTTCAAACAGGCAAGGTATTCTAAAGAGATACAGTATAGTTTTGGTTGAAATTTAACGTTTTGCAAGGTAATCAGAAAGCACATTTGAAATAGAGAGCATACGATTCTAAGAGAAATTGAAAGTACATTAAACAAATCGGTTTGGACTGAAAAAAAAATACATGTATAGTGGGCAGGTAAGGTGGGTCCTTCCTTTAATTAGCGTCTCTTTGTTTATACAGTGCGTATAAAAAAAAACACGCAACAAGATTTGATTTCAAATTTGTGAAGATTGTGTTAACTTTACACCAAAGTGAGTAGCAACATCTTAAAACCATACAATACTCCTCTTCAAAATGATATTTATGCATACACGGTCATGGATGGCTAAGTAATCATTCTCTTTAGACAATGGGTAATAACAAGTTTAGACACTGCAAGAATCAATGCACCTTATCAGAAATTAACTTAACAAATGGAATAATGAAATTAATAATCACAACTTACCATTGGTTTTTTTTCGGATATCTCTTTTTAACATGACATCACATGCCCCTCAACATGGCCACCATTCCTTCCCACACAGAGATTAATTTAGCTCTTTTCTACATCTCACGCACAGCTCTGCGAATCATTGTGGCTTGATGGCGTAGAGCTTCAAATTCATCAGTGATTCTTTGTCTCAGATTTGTCAGGTTGAGGGATAATGAACACTTTGCTCTTGAGATAACCCCAAAGAAAAAAAAAATCGCAAGAAGTCAGATCCAGAGATTCTGGTGGCCAATCCACATCATGATACAAGGCAATCACCCGATTTCCAAATACCTCAGCCAATAAGTAAAAAGTCGATGGGCTGTCCCCCCTCCCACGGTGAGAACTTTTTGCATTTTGATGTTGCAAATGGTGCAATTTGATGCATGTTTTTGCGTGTTTTAACGAGTTGGAACAGTCCCACTTGTTTAAGGTTGCAGTACATTTTAGTGTAGATTATTATTGAACATTTAGCCTATACAATGGTATCATTTAAATAATCTTCTTGTATTTATTCTTACACTGAATATCATGAACGCAACTGAACCCGAGCGGAGCGGAGCGAGCGAAGGGGGAGGGGAGGGTGTGGGAGGGGGATGTCCCCCCTCCCACGGTGAGAACTTTTTGCATTTTGATGTTGCAAATGGTGCAATTTGATGCATGTTTTTGCGTGTTTTAACGAGTTGGAACAGTCCCACTTGTTTAAGGTTGCAGTACATTTTAGTGTAGATTATTATTGAACATTTAGCCTATACAATGGTATCATTTAAATAATCTTCTTGTATTTATTCTTACACTGAATATCATGAACGCAACTGAACCCGAGCGGAGCGGAGCGAGCGAAGGGGGAGGGGAGCGTGTGGGAGGGGGATGTCCCCCCTCCCACGGTGAGAACTTTTTGCATTTTGATGTTGCAAATGGTGCAATTTGATGCATGTTTTTGCGTGTTTTAACGAGTTGAAACAGTCCCACTTGTTTAAGGTTGCAGTACATTTTAGTGTAGATTATTATTGAACATTTAGCCTATACAATGGTATCATTTAAATAATCTTCTTGTATTTATTCTTACACTGAATATCATGAACGCAACTGAACCCGAGCGGAGCGGAGCGAGCGAAGGGGGAGGGGAGGGTGTGGGAGGGGGATGTCCCCCCTCCCACGGTGAGAACTTTTTGCATTTTGATGTTGCAAATGGTGCAATTTGATGCATGTTTTTGCGTGTTTTAACGAGTTGGAACAGTCCCACTTGTTTAAGGTTGCAGTACATTTTAGTGTAGATTATTATTGAACATTTAGCCTATACAATGGTATCATTTAAATAATCTTCTTGTATTTATTCTTACACTGAATATCATGAACGCAACTGAACCCGAGCGGAGCGGAGCGAGCGAAGGGGGAGGGGAGCGTGTGGGAGGGGGATGTCCCCCCTCCCACGGTGAGAACTTTTTGCATTTTGATGTTGCAAATGGTGCAATTTGATGCATGTTTTTGCGTGTTTTAACGAGTTGAAACAGTCCCACTTGTTTAAGGTTGCAGTATATTTTAGTGTAGATTATCATCGAACAATTTGCCTATAAAATGGTATCATTTAAATAATCTTCTTGTATTTATTCTTACACTGAATATCATGAACGCTGTCTGTTCAGCAATCAAACAGAAAAAGCATCCACACGAAGGTGATTTTGCGTTTTCAGACCTGAAATTCAGCGATCTGGTGCAAATTTTTGGTGCAATACTTTTTCATCGAAGTGTTAAAATCACGGAATTTAGCTCTTATTCCGAATGTGCACCATCTGTGTGTATGTATAAAGTCTAGTGAGGTAGAGCTTAGGGGAAGGGGAATTCCCCCGTTTTTAGAATTAAAATAAAGCGATCTGGGTATAGCCACAGTCTACTTCTATGCATGGCGGAAGGGGGGGGGGAGGTGCGGGCGAGCAGGGAGAAGGCGTGGGCGAGTGTTATCTCCACCCTTCCCTTCCGATGGAGCTTTTGCCTTTTTAAGGTTGAAATTGAGATAAATTATCTCGTATACGCATATTTGATGGAATCAACATTTGGGAAATCACACACACACAAACACACACAAAAACTACTGATGGGGGGGGGACTGAGGGAGGAAAGGGTCGATTAAAAGGGGAAATTCCCCTTATACATGAGGGAACCTTCAGTTTTCGGAATATAAGTGATAAGTCTTGTGCACTCAGAATTATTCATAATTTTTTTTTGTAAATCTAAAAAGTGTACTAAGCAAGGGAAAGAGGCACAGAGGGGGAGGGTTTGGGAGGGGGAGGGTTTGGCACGAGAGATTTTGCATATTTTGAATTGAAATTCAACGATCTGGTGCACACTTTCGAGTGAAATATTCAAAAAAATATCTTATTTGATGAAAGGTTGCAAAGGAGACCCGCTTCATGTGCATGCATACAGTATACACGCATTTTTTTCCGCCTCCCAAATCCCCGGTCCAAATCTTAGGGGCATCGCCCCCCCCCCCCCCCCCACCCCCCCTGGCTACGCCAGTGGCATTTTCTCAATGATGAAATTACAAAATTATTGACAATAAAACAAGAATCATGTCTTTTGATTAAAGAAGAAGAAAAAAAAACATTCTTGACACAAATGTACATGGTCATATCATATGAAGGTGTCACAAATAAGTATCAGAAATATGATGGGGCCTACATAAAAAGCTTTAACGCTTGTAAAACTGTAGGTTCCCAAATTCATAGGCATATAATTATACGGAGAACGGATATGTTTGTCTTGACCAACTAAAATTATATCAGTACAAAAATCGATAAAGAATAAAGTAATGAACCACATAGATATCGCACAAACCAGACTGTATACGGATCTCGCGGTGTTTGAAAAGAAATGCTATGTATTAAAAAATGTATCGGTACCATTAAATAACTTTAATAACTTCAAGCTGCGGACAAGGACAAAAGACTGGGAGTATAAAAAAAAAGTTGCTAAACACTTGGAAGTGTGTCATGCACTAAGTAATAACTGTTTTAATTTGCGTTTGAAGATGAATAAAGACAAAGAAGAAGTAATATCTAGAGGGAGGTCATTCCAATATCTGCATGGTTCCAGAAAAATATAATTGTTTTCTTTGCAAAGATAGTGCGAGTACGGGGAAGGTGATAGGCGTCACTCTGGCAAGTGGGATAACAGTGGATAGAGCGATTCCTTTTGAACATGTGGATAAAAACAGATGGTAATTCATTAGTTGTTAGTTTATACATGAAAATTCCGAGATTAATGTGATGAAATAGGTCTGGAATTTTTTAAAATTCTGTTTTGATGAAAAAAATAGTTGGTATGAGCAAAATATCCGGCGTGGGTTATGATTCTCATTGCACGCTTTTGAATACGGAGAAGGGAATCTAATAATGAGTGAATTGCATTTCCCCACACCATTGGAAATGGAAAAATTGGATGTCATTGGAAAGAGGAGATATATGGCTTTATGATGTTGCTACTTACTTTAGAGTAAAGGAAACACCATCTTCACACATTTGAAATTAAATTTTGTTGCTTTTTTATACGCACTGTAGCTACATATATCTCAGCAATTTGAAGCTAATTTGTTTAAAATGAACTCTGAATTCTAAAAGAATTGAATGCTCTTTAGTATTGCAGGTTTCTCATTATTTGTTTGTTCTGAACACTATCTTATAGTCAACACTGTACCATCCGTTCAATCTTGAATGTCTTCCCTTTTCATGATGGGGACTGCGGCCCCCCAAAAAAATCTTCTATTAAAAGGGGATGGCTAGTAACTGATCATTGGGAATCAGTGGGAATGCTGGGGATGATTGTTCCAATCCTTGGGGATTCATTTAAGAGTACATTTTTTGTTCTGTGAACATTATTTGCTTCATAATGGTCTCATATTCAAGTAATGTGCAGTTTAATGTTTCCGGATTAGCACGCCTGTACAGTGACGGGGAATTAAACAACACATTACTTGAATATGAGACCGTTCTGAAGCAAATAATTGTCATACAACAATAGATATATTAATTTACTCTTTAATGAATCCCACTAGAATTGGAACAATCATCCCCGAGCATTCCCACTGGTTCCCATTGATCAGTCACTAGCCCTCCCCTTGAAAGAAATTAGAGTGCATGCAAAATATGGGGTATCACAAACTCATGTAAATTTTCGGACTTCTAGTGATACCCTAACTGGAATATCCAAACAGTGCACCTATGTCCGAAATCTGGTGTTCCACAAAAAAAAAAGTTACATTTTCTCTTCGTAAACATGAAGTTTCATTCATATATGTACATACATTTTCAATGGAAATACATATTACATGCACATGTAAAAGATGTGAAGCCAATAGTGGCGATGGGATAGACAGAAATTAAAAGAGATAAGAAAATGAAAAACAGCTATAGTAAACTACATGTAACATGAATTGACAAGAAACAGACAGAAATATGGCTTAATGTATCCCAAAATGATATCTTTATAGATAAAAAGTAAAAAGGGTAAAAGCGGTAGGCTAACAAAGAGAGGGGGAAAAACATAGAATTAAAAATAAAAAATAAAGAAGAGATTGAGAGTGCCAAGGAGAAAAATAAGGAGAAGTGTAAACAAAGGAAAATGTTATTTATCTCGAGTTAGAATAACTTTAAATCAACAGCTTAAAATAAAGAAATTTTAATTCATAAATTGTCTCATTATGGCATACGGGAGAAGGCCTTGGAGTGGTTCAGGAGAACCGAAAAACAACATTCTCAGAACGAGAATAACTCAAGTTTCAATTTATTAAATGTGGCGTCCCTCGGGGCAATATAAATTAGGTCCTTTGCTTTTTATAGTTTATATCAATGACTTCTGCAAATCATCTGACATATTCTCATTTATGCATTTTGATGATGATTCAAATGTTTTTTTTTTCTCATCAAAAACCCAGTTACTCTCGTAGACACCGTCAACTCTGATTTTAAAAAAAGTAACTCAGTGGATAAGATCTTCATAAAACCTTCAGAAAATTAAGTATACACTTTTTAGTAAATCTTTATAAATATTAAGCACAAAAATTATTTTGATGATACTCGATTAGATCGTGTATCCTAGGTAAAATTTCTTGTTATCAGAGTAGATGAAAAACATTCGTGGAGGCCTCATGTTATTAAAAAGTAAGTAAAATGATTACGCGTAATATTGGTATCGCATTCCAACGTCTTCTTTGTTAACATTGTATTTTCTTTAATAAAATTACCTTATCTCAAATACGACATCTTAGCATGGGGCAGCGCCCATCAAATTTTATTAGATAAATTATTGTTATTGCAAAAAAGTAGGCCCTACTTCGTATTATCTGTGGGGTTTCGCCACTCGGATTCATTATTCATAAAAAAATATAAGATTTAAAATATCAAAGATTTGTTTCTTTTTCAACTGGGTCAATTCATGTTCGATCTACAACACAAAGGTTCTCCCCAATAGTTTTAATTCAATGTTTCCACGAAATCAATGGTTTCATGATCATCCTATACACCTAGGCGGTCTGAGTTTTATGTATCCCTTTTGAGAACCTTTAGCTCAGAATACATTTACATACACCGGCTCTAAATTTTGAAATTCCTTTAGTTCTGAGAGAAAGAAAAATCTCCATCATTATAGTCTTTAAAGCGTTATTTATTTTTTTGTTAAATTCTGGCTGAGATATTTATTTTTCATTATCTATATAGGTTACAGCAAATAAAGATTCATCATCGGTAACACCCTATAAAACGCAATGCAAAAATCACATTATAAAGTAATGAAATTAGGCATTTCATTTCCATTTATAATTTTTCCACAGCTGCATGCAGTCGCCAGCTGCCGTCCGAATTCTCCGAAATACATCCTCAATCATCAGGCAATGATTATTGAGCAAACTGAGGCTGGATAGAACACTGATGGTTCTTTTCTACAATTATTTTATATTGTCATGTATAACTTGATTTGTTTTTATGGCAATCTTACATAAAAGGACAAGGCTATAGAATCGATAGACCGCGAAAGTGGCAAAATATCATTGGGTTGGAATTGCCAGTGGTACAGGATTTACACGTGGAAAGAATGATTGTCAAGGTGAACAAGATAATGACCGATTTAACACACCGTTTGTGCGGTTACTATCGCCTGAACAGATCAGGTATCAGACTCTGTCCTCCTCGCACAAAGCGTACCCGTTTTAGAAGTGATTTTGTCCCGGATTCCATTCACACGTATAATGCCAGAGTAATTAGATAAGTTGTAATGATTTGTTTTTGGTGTATCTATTATTAGCATTATTACCATCGTACTCCCACATGTCCAAAGAGTATAAGAAGGTATATAGGAATTGTGTGTGGTTGGTCGGGCGGTTCGTCTCAAAGTTTACATCGCGAACTTTTCTACAGCTCTGAATTAATTCTGATGAAATCTGGGGTATATGGTGATATTGAGTGATTGTATCTTTATACTGTTGAAGTAATTGAGTTCAAATTTGGTGAGGTGTAGATTTGTAGGATATATGTTTCTCGTGTGTGTTTGATAGAGAAAGCATTGTTCAACTCTTTTTTTTTGTGTGTGTTTTTATTCCCACAGTATTTAAGTTATGTAATTTTAAATTTGAAATATGTAATGATTTACAGGTGTACATGCAAGACACATTTGGTGTTAAATTTTGATAAGACGCTGCCATGGTAATTATATATATATATATATATATATATATATATATATTGGAATTTTTTGGAGTGAATTATATAAATATATTGGGATATGTAGGTGATATAATTGTTTGGTGTATAATGATGATGTATGAAAGAATTTTATCAAATAAATTTATGAGTGGAATAATTATATGAAAGTGATATACAGCTGTATATCAATAGTTTTTGTATAGTTGTAAATGTTGGGTTAATGCATTACGTTATTATGGTGCATACGTTACTGTTATATGTTAATGTGAGTGAGTTTCATTTTGTACTAGACATATATGACATGTGTGATTGTGGTGTACCTGTGATGTAATTGAATGTTAATTTTGTTGCGATATCCAATGTATAAAGAATTTCCAGAGTGGACAATTTGAGTAATCAATCAACAAACCTCCTCTTCCGTTTGTCCTGTTCAGCGTGTAGGTATTCTCTCTCTCTCTCTCTCTCTCTCTCTCTCTTTCTCTCCTTCTTCCTTTAATTTTGTTTTTGCTCTAATCCTTTCCCCTCAAGTTTAGTCATGTCACGTTGTCGTTTGTTTCATTTTGTCTTATTTTTTTGCATTATGCATAATTACGTACTTGTAATTATAATAAGTATTTTTGAAGATAAGAGTGGTCTAAAATCTACAAGCAATGTTTTTTAGTGGACCTCTTAGTTCTCATTTTTGCCCTGCAAACATAACTTTGTAATTCCAGTATGTGTGCATATCTTTATTAGTTTGTTAATTACCATTGAATGTTATACTTTGTAATGTTTTTATTTGCTTATGATTGCATTTTTGATTTACTTTGTGTTATGTTTTGTTGAAAGAAAAATGAGAATAAAATCAATAAATGAAATGAAATCCACATGCATAGCCCATTTTAGTCCCCTGCATACACATTAACAATTTGTTTGCAGACCAGGGGCGGATCCAGGGAGGACCGCAACCGGCACACGCCCCCCCCCCCCTTTATATTTTGTTGAAACAAAAGAAATAAAAAGAAAAAATGAGGGAGGGGTGCGCCCCCCCCCCCTTTAATTTTGTAAACGCGCCCCCTCTTTACGGAATTCCTGGATCCGTCCCTGCAGACTATTAGACCAATTGAAGTACAGCTGAACAATAATTTTCTTATCAGAACAAAGCTCACCGAAAAAAACCCCCCAAAACATGTTTATCCTTGCTGTATACCCTACCAGCAAAACCTCCCTCTCTCTTCCTTCCCACTTCAAGCAGTCTCTTATAAATGTAGGACCTATAACGATAGTATTATCATGCTCTTTCGTTGAACTGTTCTTTGAAGTTTTGTCTATAAATCAAGGCTAATCGCACACTGTCTGTGCAACGGCTCCAGATGATCGACTCGTACGTATTTGTGCATTTAGCTAATACATAGGCCCTACAGTAATTCATTTCTTCGCGCCACTTGTACGAGGCTATAATATGATTCATTTAAAGGGAAATTATCAGAATATAAAAATAAATTTGTCCTTGATATCATTTCAAAAATGAAGAAATAGCTTTCTTAGATTTTTGGGTTTGGTATAGACATCCACAATAAACAGATATCATTTTGTTTTTTATGAGGCCTACTCGCACAACCCGGATAGGATCGGCGGTTGCGGAACGTTTCTGCGTACTGCCTATTGCGCGGGATATTCGTTCCGCGGAACTAATCGACTGGATTCGGCCAGTATATCGGTTCCCCCGGAACCCGGAACGGATCGACCGTGACACCGGCAAAACCGCTTCGACATGCGTGTGTTTAAACACACACGGTGTATTTTGCTCACCGCGGCTTGCGCTCGTTTTCCCTCAGAGTGAAGATTATTAGTCTTTCCTTTCATAGACCCTTTTGCAGGATAATCCGCGGTGAGCAAAATTCACACGCTCTCTGTCATAGCACAACATGTTCGAAAATTTTGTCCACTTAGCCTCATTCAATCCGGCCTGAATTTGTCAGGCTATCGCTACTGAAACAGAGAAAAACGCGCACACACCGCGTGCCTCCGTGCAGTTAGCCCACGTGGAATGGCGATCGTATTGCTCTCTGGCTCGCCTTGCTTGCTTGGTTGCCGCTTTCGTGGGCTATCGTTCGCTGAAGCACCTAGAACGTATTTTACCACGCCTCGAAAAGGGATCTGCAGTCACTATGTACATAGCCTACATTCCACTTTGAGAAGTGGCACCTACATTACCAGGCCGTGATTCTAACAAAAGTCACATCGGCCTTGACAAAGGGCTGCAATACAATCGTGGAGTCATTTTCTGCTCTTCGAGAACAATGAACGCGCTGAACCAGAAAGTTAAAAAAAAAACAACGTTGGGAGCCTGTCTCACTGTTGTGTTATGGGGTAGAAATAAAAGAGTTGTATTTGTTTCAACTTGGTCAATTCATGTTTAATTATAACTGCATCCATTTACCCAAAATATTGTATTCTTTATTGCACCGTAACAGCCACGTACATAATTATCCCACGAGACAATCTAAAGAATTTCATCTTCCCTTAGTGAGAACTGTACACACTCAAAATACATTTGTTTACGCCGGACCCAGATTTTGGAATAGCTTGGATAATGATTTAAAAGAATCTGTGAAGTTAATTACATTTAAGTATAAACTTTAAAAAAGTATTTGCTTTCTAAACATACCAGTTAATTTTGTCTAATGAAAAAACCCGTCATGTTTCACTTGTCCTTGAGATTTTGTATAGTGTGTCCATAGACCTTTTCCATCCCTCTCCTTTTCCCTCTCCTTTTCCTTCTCTATTCTTCCCTGCTCCTCTTTCCTCGTTCTTCGTTGTCTAGTATCTGTCTGAGTGCATTTCCTCAAGTTCTGTTATTTCTGTGTTTTGTGTTGTTATTGTTGTCGTTAGGCCTATGTTTTTTTGTGGCCGATTGCATATCTTCCTTTCCGTTCAATTTTCTTGGCATACCTGGCCCCATAGTGTCTGTGCCACAAATGTGATTATTGTTATATAGTTATATAATTATCTCAATCATAGACTGTAGTCACCAATCTTAAAGCATTTGAAATAGAATGACATTAGTAACGTATGTTACATGATGAAATTTACGCCTCATGAAAGAAATTATCACACCAGAAAAATAAAGCAAAATTATGTGTTCATATTTTTAAACTACAAAATTGAATATTTGTCTCGTGGATTGGTATAAAAATGAAACCTGTTCTAACAACTTTAATTTTCCCGTTTTGTGATTGTCCAATTGTGCCGAAAAAGTGGTTTTGGGCCTGCTGTACGAAGGAACCTCACTCATCTCACATTTGATATAATGTACATGTAATCACAACTGTAAATTTTGGAAATACATTATGTAGGATGAAATCGATGCTTACATCTTTATAGTATGATCTTCAGGAGACATTAAAAGATGGTATCAACGCAGTTTATCAGAAAAATCAAATGTGCATTGATCACGTCCCTGCGTTGATCTTGGGAAAGTGCTGTGACATTGAAAAGGCAGTCTCGCTCGGCAGAGTGTCTGCTGTGGAAAATCACTGTGAAACACATACACATACCATCCAGGGTTCTTCGGTGGGGGTGGGGGAGTGATGTTGTTTTTGTGTTTTTATCTTAATTCCTTAGTCGGGTTTCCTAGATTCCAGTCAGCTGCCACTGAGACCATTAGCACGGTACAGTTTATCCCTGTGCACTAACTAGGCATAATTATTCAATTCTCTTTCCACCTCCCTGATGGTATGGAATATACGTTGCCATGACTGCATCGATAACATTTTTTGGAGACTAAGATGGCGTTTTGTGTTATATCTACTTGGGACTGTGATAGAATCATAACTGAAAATACAGCTGTAGTTCCAGTTGAGGAGATGTGTGATACCATCGTCTTTACAGTTCGGCAAGTGTACCGGCCACGGGCAGGTAGGAGAACGAAATCCATTCAGTTGCCAAAACTGGGTTTTGAAATTGCGTTTAATCGTCTATAGAAGATGTTCTTACTCTTATATCATAGATGCGTATATATTAATATGTCCACACTGCAGATGGCTGTTTTCTCAGTCACAGAGTGATACGGTTTGATACTGGATGTGACTATTAAATACAGATTTAATAATTGATACATCATGAACATGATTTGAAAAGAAAAAATGGTTATACGTTCTTCTCAAGATATAAGTCACAACTGTATCTTGATACTCCGAATTCAACACGTTCTGAATGATGCCAGTTTTTGTTTTGTTTTTGCTTTTGATGTTCATGTTGACACCCTTGTTGCTTTTGCTGTGGGTGCTTGTGCTTGTGTGCGTACGTGAGTGTGGGGGACGATGTATTTTGTTTATTTTTATCTTTATTTTATTATTTGTTATCATCTTGCAGCGACTATGTGCACTTAGTGTAGTTTTCGATTTGTGCAAATTGTTAAACCCGTCTTAGCGCGGGTTACTATACTTGGTGGATGTGAAGACTGTGTGTGGTATCTCCAAGGAGGTACTAGGCGAGCCTAGTACCTTCTTGGTATCTCCCCGGCTGGTACGTGACGCTGGTACGTGACGCTGCGACTTGTCCGGCCTGCATGTGGGTGTACAAGGCCACCCAGCTCACGGCGAGCGTGCAGCGCTCGCACGAGCCAGCAAAATCCGCAGAATTTCCAGTCATGAATCGGAACGACCGGCAATGAGAACAGAGATAACGATCGCAACGCTTCGTTGAGCCGCTGAATAGCCCTGAGAGGGTATTTCAGGTTTATCCCTCACAGGGTACTTGCTTGGACTGATCATACAGATGTAAAACGGATCGATGTCCGTGATGTGTATGCAGTATGAAAGGAAGGAAATTGGCTTTTGATCTATTATACTACTTTACATAAGTTGCGAATCATTCTAAAACTTGGACAATTTCATAATGTAACATACATGACGTGATCTGTTGAATGAGTCGTGAATGAGTCGTGTGCAGCGGAGTAATGTGCGGAAGGATCAAAACGAAAATGTTACAAAATGAGCGATATCTTGTCTTCATGGTGTTTGGACATACCTATGATGATTTGCATTGAATTTCATAATTATCCGCCAAGTAAACCAGCACTTCCAAAATGCCTCATTTCTATTCTTTTTTTTTATCAATATTCCAGCAGGGAGGGTGGTTCAAATATTCATCTGAAGATAATAGCACAAAAACGACACTTTCTCCTTGTATAAATGATATGAAATTGGCCCCATAGAGCATCTGTGGGATGAACGCGATGGAGCTGTACGGTGGCGTGTGACCAGTCCACATTTTAGCCGATCTTCGTAAGCTCTTGTTTGAGAGGTGGGATACAATCTCCCAACAGGATATTGATGAACGGAATGAGGAAGAGGTGCCAGGCTGTGCTACCTCCTTGGAGTGGGCCGGGGGAGGGGGGGGGGGGATAAAATGTACGTCCACTATTGAACAATGATTGATATCATTGTTATCTCGTCTTTGCCTCATTCGTTTTGTGTTTTTGAGTGTTTCATTGAGTTTGTTTGCGTGCTTTTATGTGTGTTTGTGTCTTTCTGCAATAAGATTGTACGCTTTGTATTGTTATTTGCTTAATTGTTGTGTTTGCTTTTTCAGTGGTTGTGCTTGTTTTCTGTCAGAGTGCCGTGATTCTGCACTTGTGGTTCGCTTGACTGGATGTCATTCACTCAGATAGAAGAGGCAAAATAAAAGACAACATCAATTTAAAATCAAGTCAATTTTGCAACGTTTTCATCCGACCACATTCCCACCATTTTCACATTTTTGTTTTTATTTAATGGCATACACATGTCCCTCTGTCAAAGTTTAACTAAAAAAAAAAATGTATTGTCGGACAAAAAGTTGTTCAAGCTTTAAGACAATACCAAATATGATGACTAATATTACAGAAATGTAGTTGATCAAAGTTAAGTTTCCATATATATATATATATATATATATATATATATATACATATAATATTTGTGCTGGATAGAATAACCTTTTATCGTACATTGTATGTCTGTGTATGTGTGTGCGTGTGTGTTTGAAGTGTTTGAACCTTTCGGTTTATCTTGGAGACAGAGAGAGATTTTAATGTACAATATCATTGGAATCGACTACAAGACAACAAACATGAAAGTTAAAACTGCTAAATGATGACACTTGTCATACTAATTATATCTTTTGAGTACAGTTGAAGCTTGTTTTAATTAGCTTTCAGTAGTCTTGAATGGAAATACTCATGTTGGACCTTTCGCATATTGCACAGCGAACTCAGAACGTACATCTTTATAGGTTAGAAATTATTAGACCATACACGTCACCTGTTATAGAGAAATAAGTGGATGTGTATGTAATCCAATTTTCACCGAACTGCACAAAGACATTTCAATCAATTTGGATTTACATAAAGACGATTAAAATGGTAAAACGCTCAGGGTTAAAGGGATGGTACAGTATTGGTGGAGATGAGAATTGGGCTTTTAACTTTTTGTGAGATACTAAGAAAACACTTATGATATAGTTCAGAGCATACCATTTTAGGAGGAATTCAAAGTTTAGTTGATGAAAATCAGTTTTGGAATGACTGAAGCATCCAAAAACAAAGTAAAACAAAGCGATCGTCATAAAGTGTGGGTCCCACACTTTATTAGAATTGCTTTTTTTTTATATCTCAGCCATTTCAAAACCAATTTTCATCAAATAAACGTTTAATATTCATAGAATTACATGCTCTTTCATATTTCATAACAGGTTTCTCATTATTTCACCAAAAAATGTTAGAAACCTGAAACTAGGTATCAACCAAAACTGTACGATCCCTTTAAGATCTGAAAAGAGATGTGTTTGAATGAGGGCGTTGAACATTCTAAGCATAAATTATGAGACGAAAGATAATAATATGTGGAACATGATCGGAGAGAAAAACAAATGACGTAATAGTTGGCAAAATTGCTAACGCAAGAACTGACGCAATAAAAGAAACATTATGACGTCACTGGTTGCAGCAGATCAAAAGGTCAATTTGCAGATGTAGTCACCGCGAGCTCCACACTGACCGTCATCCCAGTCTCTGGCCGTATCAGAGCTGGCTCCAGTGTACCACACCCTGCAACAGTCCTGTCTGCCCTGATGGTCGTCCGGCTGGCCACGGCGCCAGTTGGTATACGGAGCTCTAGGAGTGGAATGATCGCTCCAGACCCACCTGCCTTCAGTCGTGATGTCGTTGTAACCAATCCAGAACCCCTGATAAAAGTGTTACACAATTAAAATATGCTACCGGTATTTGTTGCCATCGGGCGCTAGATTTCATTCAATTTGCAGTGCAAATAGAGAAGAGAAATATGCATGGCGTGAAATCGTGAATTTTTTTTGTATATATATATATATATATATATATATATATATATGTATATGTGTGTGTATGTGTGTGTATACGTATGTGTGGAATATAAAAGAGCCCTACCTATACCTGCTGACTGTAAATATCATGTGAGATTAATTTGCAGAAAACAAATGTGATGTTGTTTAGTAATATCCTTGATAAATTGCCACATGATATAATTTTTGACAATGAAGTGATAAATCAGGTCTATTCTGTTAGATTTCTTGGTGTAACTGTAGACAGTAAGCTTTCTTGGAAACAACAATTATAGATTGTATATGCCGCACTATTTCCAGTAACATAGGTGTAATTAATAAAGTAAAGTTTTGTTTTTCTGTTAAAAAGTTGCTAATGTTATATTCAACGTTAATTTTACCCTATTTAACGTATGGAATTATAGTATGGGGAAATACACATTCAACTTATTTGGATAGATTATTTTTGTTACAAAAAAAGCACTTCGAGTAATATGTAATACCTCCAAATATTCCCATACTGACGGATTATTTGTGGAGAATAAGGTTTTGAAAGTAAGGGATTTGTATTATTATTACCTTGGTCAATGTATGTACAGTTTGTATAATAATTCCCTTCCTTCAGTTTTTGAAAATATGTTTAATAAGAATAAAAATATTCATAAATACCCCACTCGTCAAACAGATGAATATCATTTGCCCCTTACCCGAACTCTATTTACAAAATCCACGTTTATCTACAGTGGCCCAAAATTTTGGAATTCCCTTGAGAAAAATATAAAAGATTCCATTAGTTTGAAATCATTCTCTAGTAATTTAAAGAAATATTTGATTAGCTCATATGTACCCCATGATTAGTTTGACTGTTTGGAATTGTTCTTTTTTCTTCACCCTGTATCGAGAATGTTGACCTGCCCTTCGCTCTCTCTACTCCCCCTCTCCCCCTCCCGCCCTCTCTTTCCCTACTCTCTTCTGTGTGTGCACAATGTATGTGGATGCATACATGTGTGTGTACGTGCGTGTGTGTGCGTATGTGTATGTGGGTACTCGTGTGTGCTTGTGTGTATGTGTATGTGTATGTGTATGTGTATGTGTATGTGTATGTCTATGTCTATGTCTATGTCTATGCAGGGAGGTGAGACACCTCCCTGGTCTATGTCTATGTCTATGTGTATGTGTATACATGTGAAAGCGTATACATGTACTTCATGTAAACATCCGATTCGATTGAATGAAAACTGTATACATGTACTTTCAATGATTAGCTTGTACGGTACATGTATCGTTGTATTGCGTTATAAAGTCATATATCATTAACGTATTGTAGTAATGTAAGTGAGGGGACTGCAATCTACAAGTTCGCTTTTTAGCAGCCCCTCAATTTCCATTTCCATGAAGTTCTTTTAAGAACCAATATGTATTATTATGTTCCAATATATGTAATCATGACAAAATGTATTACCTGTGTTTGATTGGAAATGAAAATAAAAAACATGCATGTGAACATGCATGTGTGAAATGAAATGATTGCTCTTTCTGCTCAAAGTTGTTCTCATTAAATACATCTATTGGGATACATTTGCGTCGTCGGAAAAAAAAATGTTATGATTTACAACAATGGGGGACATCGAAATGAATGATCTATATAGGTGCAATTGATCAAACCGTACTTTTAATGCCATTGAATGATAAACGTTATTCTGAAGATTCGGGCAATAATCAGTATTTACGATTAAAGTTCCAACGGTTCGTTATTCCGGAAAAGAAATAACATTGTACGCATCCATTAACAAACCTTTGGAATATTAGATCTTCGCAATGACGAACCCTATATCGTTTTCAGATTAATGAGCCTCAGGGTAAACTTATTCCATTTCTTGGAAAAGCAAACCTTTGGTATAATGAGCCTTCGGGATAAACGCCACAAATTTACGAAATAACGATTCCCTTTCCATTTTTTGATTGACGAACATATTTATACTCATGCAGTTTTTTTTTCATGTTTCGGAATAACGAATCTTATTTCATTTTCGGACTAAGGAACCTTCCGAATAACGAACTTCACCAATGTGTATAATGGCCCTGCTTTTGTGCGTTATTTTAGGTATCCCTTAAAATGAGTCCATTGATATAATCATCCTCTGTAGTCGTGTTATCAATTTCTCCGTCACAATCATGAAATTTTAATTCAGTAAGGTAAAACATACTTCCCCGGAGGCTACCCACGTCACCTGTCCGGGCACCTGCCAAGTACAGGGTCTTCTTGTTAGCTCCACATTAATCGTGTTTTTTGACGCAAGTTTCTAGCAATGGGTGATCTTCGTTATTCAGAAGGTTCGTTAATCGGGTGCTTGCCATTAGTTCCACACCCACGAGTTATGCAACTCACGACTTATACTGCCCACTTGTTATACAGCTCACGAGTTAGACACTAAGTAAACAAGGCCCGTGAGTTCGGCATCAAGTAAAATAGGCCCACGAGTTATACGGTCCATAAATTTGTCACAAGGCAAATTGGGCATACAAGACGGACAGTAGGCAAAAAAAAAAAGGCAAATTGGGCACACAAGACGGACAGTAGGCAAAAAAGGGCAAGCGAGTCCGATGGTACGCAATAAAAAGCTCAAGAGACAGGCACTAAGCATAAACGGTCAACGAGTTCGACGGAAATTACAACGGCATAATTATATAAACCAAATAAAAATACGTGGTTGTAAAGGGTGTACCGATAACGGTATATAAGGAATTAGACAAATTAAGTGTATGAAAATATATAGATATAAGTGATGAGAGAGAAGATTTGTTACTCTAGTCTTGCTCTAATGGGCTCTAGCATGTTACTATAGCCGCATGCACGCATGGACAGTTGCCCTCCCTCATCCCCCTGAATTATGAAGACCTGTCTTATAGTATGTGTGTGTGTGTGTGTGTGTGTGCGCGCGCGCGCTCGTAAAAACTTACAAAATGTCACTAAAAATGTGGACCAGAACGCTCTACTTCGATTCCAAAAATGCAAAAGCACTCTCGTTTACGTTTTAAATCTTTAACCTTTGTAGGTATTCTTGATTGGTAAGTATAACTTGATAATCTGTACGGTAATGACATATATACCGCGCACTTTTTTCTTTTTTTTTCTTTTTTTTTCTTTTTTTTTTTTGGGGGGGGGGGGGGGGGGTTATTAGGAATTGGTCCCAATAGAGTCCTTTTCATGAAATATATGAGACTTCCGGTTCGTTCAAATCAGTATATATATATATTAGGGGGTCACTATATCCCTTGAATTCACGCCCATTTCTACATGTCTATATCTCTTATTGTTTATAATAATCATGATGTTTATCGATATTTTTGTCTTCTTTGATCTCACATCATAAGTTTTCTATCTTGCAGCAGGACTTTTTTTTTAAATTTTGGTGCCCTAGTTTTATAACATCTATTTGAACAGCTATATGAAGATTATAACTTCAACGTCCATTATCATTATCTTTTGCGGTGGTAGACGACTTTATCCCCCGAAGCCGTCCCTTCCCTTCCCGCAAAACATGCTCTTATTCAGGAAAAAAAATGTCTATATTCTGACCAGCCGACTGGAAAAACGTCCAACTGTGAAAAGAACTTTACAAGGAAATGTTTCACAAAATAATCGTCCATGTCGAAGTGCAAGCCTGCTTTGAAGGATCTGTAGGGGTTTATTCATCAGCGCAACTTTAATAACATAAGCGTCCACCAAGAAAATTGTAATGATACAAGAAAAGAAGAGGCATGCTTGCAAAGAACTATTTATTCCCTCGAGAATTAAGGAATTCCTTCGAGAATTTTGAGGAGGATTATTAAAAGCAAAAAGAAAAAAAACATATAGTAAATCGAGGATGCATCGTTGCGATATAAAATGTTTTCATTAGTTTGTGTAATTCATACATTATACTGACAGATGTTGCTATAACTGGTTCTCAAATAATTCTTTACCGTCCGGTATATGTAATACTTAACTAGTAATGCGAGAGAACAGGGGGAAGTTATGACGTACGGCCCATCTGTCTTCTAGCTTAAAATGGGGCAAGTCTACAAAAAATACCACGATGTCATGTTAGATACCTAAACATGAAGCTATACATCGTTCTCGTTTGTTTGTTTGTTTGTTTCTTTCTTTCTTTCTTTCTTTCTTTCTTTCTTTCTTTCTTTGGGGGTCCATGAAGAGTACATTGTTATCATTGTCATGAATGTCACACCCTTTACACTATTTACACTACTTTGCACAATTCAATTAGGTACAGTCTCACACTCTACAGCGTGAAATAAAGTGCCCCCTCCAATATGTTATTTCTTTCTCATATATCTTATTTCTTCCCCTAATGTCAATAATGCAACACCCTGTACAAATAAACCCCTGCAAAAAAAGTTCTGCAATTCCGATTTGATGTATCATATTTCTCTTAAAACTACATCATTTCATTCAAATATGACATCATGAGAAAGTCTGATTAATTTTCTTTACAACGACCACTCAATTGTTTACATTATGCATTCTTGGCATGCACAGTATGACTGAGTATGAGGAAAGGTCAAATGTGAAATGTTGCAAAATAGAGCAAACGTGATATGTCAAACAGTATAATTCTCATTTGCTTTGTCGTTTCAGTGAAGAAATGTGCTTGAAAAGAATGCATTGTGAGATTATCATTAGATTCCAGGCTTCATCCATGAATTAAAAGCTGCGGAAGTATCTGCAGATTAAAATTGAACATAAAGGTTGACCAAACAGTCATCTAATGTCTAGGAAATGGAAGTTTTTGAAAGAATTTATTTTGAGGCGTTTATCTACATGCAGTTGGGATACAGGTGGCGCTCTTTATCCTGTCTTGTGGACCTTTTGTCCAGTGTCGAACTCTTGGCTCTTATTTGCCAAGTGTCGGTCTCGTGGACATTCTTTTTTTTTGCGTTGTGCTGGACTCGTAAGCCCTTTTTGCGCAGTGTCGATCTCGTGGGCCTTATTTCCCTAGTGTCAGACTCATGGGCCTTGTGTGCCTAGTGTAGAACCCATTTTTCAATGTTGAACTCGTTGGACGTATGACTCGTTGGCGTCAGTTTGTGGGATAACCCTCGATTATCATATTTAAAATCGAAACGGTTAGCTACGCAAAAAAAAAAAATCCCTTTACCTGTAAACAGGCTCCTTAAATCGAAGAAAATGGGTTCATTAATCAGAACATCGTGGCGATATCCCAAAGGTTCGTTATCAAAAGGTTCGTTGATCCAAAAATGAAATATAAAGTTCGATATTCCGAAGGTTCGTTAATCCGAGGATGTAATAAGGTTCGTTATTCCGGTATGTTAATTTGAAAATAGAATAAGGTTCGCTATTCCAAAGGTTTGTCAATTCGAAAATGAAGTATGGTTCGTAGATAAGAAAAAAAAAGATAAATACAAACGAACTTCGAAATAACGAACCTTATTAAAGTCGTATTAAGTCATATTCTTATCCAGCTGATTACAACTTCGCAAATTCGTACTGAGGCAACTAAAGCTTGGAACACCCTGTATGTACTATTACCCGAAATTCATTATCAATGTAGTCACATAGTTATGTTATGTCAGTAAAGCTGTGTACGGAGGTTAATCCATCGTTAGAGCAAAATAAGAAATGATCTGATATGAAACGAAATGAATACAGTACAATACAATAATTACATTTGTATGGCGCTATTAAGTTATGCAAACGGCAAACTGTATCACAGTTCTTAAAAGAAAATCAAGGGTTATGGGACGAAAGGGCTTTCTGTAGCTCAGTGGGTAGAGAACCGGTCTAGCAATCCGGAGGTCTCGGTTTCAAATCCCGATGGAAACCCATTTTCTTTGTTCAAAATCTTTACCCTCTATCATTTGTTTCTGGTCAGTTTTCCTTTTTTTTTGTGTGTGTCGTTTGTTTTTACCATGATTATCTATATCGCGGGTGCTATTTACATTACTCTACGGCGCTGCAACGAAAAAAGAAACTCCTGTCTGCTTAATTTCTCATCCAATTATAATATTCTCATGGCAAACACAAATAAAAAGAAAGAGCAAGTTATTAAGATCAATACATCACTGCAAAGAATTTCAATTCTGCTGAACTAGGAAAACAAGAAAACAGAACTAGGAAAACAAGAAAGTATGTTTGAAAACACAAAAACTTCGTTTAAAATGTTTAAAATGTCCGATGTGATTTAAAGTATAAAAATATGACATCGGTGTTTGCATTAAAAATGTTTATTCTCTCGACTACTATTCGCTTGACACTATGCGGGTTGCCAAAGCCCCATCTACCTCGTATGTCTTACCCATGCAGGAGTTGGAATCGTATATCGCCAGTAATTGTAGAGGAAAGAGGGGGGGGGGGGGGGTTATTAGGAATTGGTCCCAATAGAGTCCTTTTTATGAAATATATGAGACTTCCGGTTCGTTCAAATCAGTATATATATATATATTAGGGGGTCACTATATCCCTTGAATTCACGCCCATTTCTACATGTCTATATCTCTTATTGTTTATAATAATCATGATGTTTATCGATATTTTTGTCTTCTTTGATCTCACATCATAAGTTTTCTATCTTGCAGCAGGACTTTTTTTTAAATTTTGGTGCCCTAGTTTTATAACATCTATTTGAACAGCTATATGAAGATTATAACTTCAACGTCCATTATCATTATCTTTTGCGGTGGTAGACGACTTTATCCCCCGAAGCCGTCCCTTCCCTTCCCGCAAAACATGCTCTTATTCAGGAAAAAAAATGTCTATATTCTGACCAGCCGACTGGAAAAACGTCCAACTGTGAAAAGAACTTTACAAGGAAATGTTTCACAAAATAATCGTCCATGTCGAAGTGCAAGCCTGCTTTGAAGGATCTGTAGGGGTTTATTCATCAGCGCAACTTTAATAACATAAGCGTCCACCAAGAAAATTGTAATGATACAAGAAAAGAAGAGGCATGCTTGCAAAGAACTATTTATTCCCTCGAGAATTAAGGAATTCCTTCGAGAATTTTGAGGAGGATTATTAAAAGCAAAAAGAAAAAAAACATATAGTAAATCGAGGATGC
Source organism: Diadema antillarum (assembly GCF_040938485.1). Lineage (NCBI taxonomy): Eukaryota > Metazoa > Echinodermata > Echinoidea > Diadematoida > Diadematidae > Diadema > Diadema antillarum. Next base: position 948,195 of record NW_027271037.1, read on the forward strand.
ATCGTTGCGATATAAAATGTTTTCATTAGTTTGTGTAATTCATACATTATACTGACAGATGTTGCTATAACTGGTTCTCAAATAATTCTTTACCGTCCGGTATATGTAATACTTAACTAGTAATGCGAGAGAACAGGGGGAAGTTATGACGTACGGCCCATCTGTCTTCTAGCTTAAAATGGGGCAAGTCTACAAAAAATACCACGATGTCATGTTAGATACCTAAACATGAAGCTATACATCGTTCTCGTTTGTTTGTTTGTTTGTTTCTTTCTTTCTTTCTTTCTTTCTTTCTTTCTTTCTTTCTTTGGGGGTCCATGAAGAGTACATTGTTATCATTGTCATGAATGTCACACCCTTTACACTATTTACACTACTTTGCACAATTCAATTAGGTACAGTCTCACACTCTACAGCGTGAAATAAAGTGCCCCCTCCAATATGTTATTTCTTTCTCATATATCTTATTTCTTCCCCTAATGTCAATAATGCAACACCCTGTACAAATAAACCCCTGCAAAAAAAGTTCTGCAATTCCGATTTGATGTATCATATTTCTCTTAAAACTACATCATTTCATTCAAATATGACATCATGAGAAAGTCTGATTAATTTTCTTTACAACGACCACTCAATTGTTTACATTATGCATTCTTGGCATGCACAGTATGACTGAGTATGAGGAAAGGTCAAATGTGAAATGTTGCAAAATAGAGCAAACGTGATATGTCAAACAGTATAATTCTCATTTGCTTTGTCGTTTCAGTGAAGAAATGTGCTTGAAAAGAATGCATTGTGAGATTATCATTAGATTCCAGGCTTCATCCATGAATTAAAAGCTGCGGAAGTATCTGCAGATTAAAATTGAACATAAAGGTTGACCAAACAGTCATCTAATGTCTAGGAAATGGAAGTTTTTGAAAGAATTTATTTTGAGGCGTTTATCTACATGCAGTTGGGATACAGGTGGCGCTCTTTATCCTGTCTTGTGGACCTTTTGTCCAGTGTCGAACTCTTGGCTCTTATTTGCCAAGTGTCGGTCTCGTGGACATTCTTTTTTTTGCGTTGTGCTGGACTCGTAAGCCCTTTTTGCGCAGTGTCGATCTCGTGGGCCTTATTTCCCTAGTGTCAGACTCATGGGCCTTGTGTGCCTAGTGTAGAACCCATTTTTCAATGTTGAACTCGTTGGACGTATGACTCGTTGGCGTCAGTTTGTGGGATAACCCTCGATTATCATATTTAAAATCGAAACGGTTAGCTACGCAAAAAAAAAAAAAATCCCTTTACCTGTAAACAGGCTCCTTAAATCGAAGAAAATGGGTTCATTAATCAGAACATCGTGGCGATATCCCAAAGGTTCGTTATCAAAAGGTTCGTTGATCCAAAAATGAAATATAAAGTTCGATATTCCGAAGGTTCGTTAATCCGAGGATGTAATAAGGTTCGTTATTCCGGTATGTTAATTTGAAAATAGAATAAGGTTCGCTATTCCAAAGGTTTGTCAATTCGAAAATGAAGTATGGTTCGTAGATAAGAAAAAAAAAGATAAATACAAACGAACTTCGAAATAACGAACCTTATTAAAGTCGTATTAAGTCATATTCTTATCCAGCTGATTACAACTTCGCAAATTCGTACTGAGGCAACTAAAGCTTGGAACACCCTGTATGTACTATTACCCGAAATTCATTATCAATGTAGTCACATAGTTATGTTATGTCAGTAAAGCTGTGTACGGAGGTTAATCCATCGTTAGAGCAAAATAAGAAATGATCTGATATGAAACGAAATGAATACAGTACAATACAATAATTACATTTGTATGGCGCTATTAAGTTATGCAAACGGCAAACTGTATCACAGTTCTTAAAAGAAAATCAAGGGTTATGGGACGAAAGGGCTTTCTGTAGCTCAGTGGGTAGAGAACCGGTCTAGCAATCCGGAGGTCTCGGTTTCAAATCCCGATGGAAACCTATTTTCTTTGTTCAAAATCTTTACCCTCTATCATTTGTTTCTGGTCAGTTTTCCTTTTTTTGTGTGTGTGTCGTTTGTTTTTACCATGATTATCTATATCGCGGGTGCTATTTACATTACTCTACGGCGCTGCAACGAAAAAAGAAACTCCTGTCTGCTTAATTTCTCATCCAATTATAATATTCTCATGGCAAACACAAATAAAAAGAAAGAGCAAGTTATTAAGATCAATACATCACTGCAAAGAATTTCAATTCTGCTGAACTAGGAAAACAAGAAAACAGAACTAGGAAAACAAGAAAGTATGTTTGAAAACACAAAAACTTCGTTTAAAATGTTTAAAATGTCCGATGTGATTTAAAGTATAAAAATATGACATCGGTGTTTGCATTAAAAATGTTTATTCTCTCGACTACTATTCGCTTGACACTATGCGGGTTGCCAAAGCCCCATCTACCTCGTATGTCTTACCCATGCAGGAGTTGGAATCGTATATCGCCAGTAATTGTAGAGGAAAGTGTTTTCCGCCTCGCTCAGCACCGATGTCAAATGACCACCAAGACGGACGCAGTGGTTCTCCGCGTCCTGCCAGGTTTTCTTGGCTAAGAAGAGTCGATAGCAGGAGCCGTAGAACCCAGTCCAGAACCTTGGACAGGACACACTCGCCTGGCCACCAACAGCCATGTAAGACGCCAGGACCACAAGAAAAGCGATCGTCAGCTTCATGATTTCAGGTTTCGAGAAACTTACTAGTTTCTTTCGTGGGATGAATGATACAACAGAGGGAAGACTTGAAGATTAGATAAAATGTGAATTAAAGAAATACAGGATATTGCTTAGAACACGTGCTTGGATTTTCAATTTTCAATAATATTTAAAATGCATTTATCAGGAATTTTCTGCATGGAATATATATACATATATATATATATATATATATATATATACTGTAAAAACATCGGTAAAAGATTTAACACCACGGGTGTTAAATATAACACCGATCAAACTTCAATAAAGGACCACACCCACAGGTGTTGAAAATGCACTGTGATGGTGTTGAAAAGTGTTCACCTGACACTTCGTGGTGTTAATTTGACACTGTACCTGGTGTTATTTTGACACTGTACTGGTGTTAATTAAAAAATGACACCACATGGTGTTGATTTGATATTTGTTGGTGTTAATATCAATGGTTTAACACCCGTCCAGCTTCAATAAGAGACCACACCAGCTGGTGTTACTTTGGTGTATATTTATTTTCACATTTTTTCAAAAATCTAGTATTTTAATGTAAAATTCTTGATCGTCTTGTTTAAATTAAAAATCAACAAGAAGTGCAGTTACTAAGAAACTCTTCAAAAAACAGTTTAAAATTTCGAAATGACACCCGGAGGTGTTAATTTAACACCATAAATGAGCACCGAAAATTTAACACCAGCTCGGTGTTCACTATTTAACACCGGACTTTTTGCAGTGTATGTATATATATATATATATATATATATATATATATATATATATCAAATTGAATGCAGTCATTTCTTTTTGTTTACAAGACAATGGAGCATACAGTGTGTACACCCAAATATAAAACTGAGGTATATATGTGTACAGATTAAAGAAAAGAATAAGATGACACGTCGATTGGGAACCACTCTGAATAAAGTGAATCAAATGATCAGACGGAATTATGGTACATGTATTGGGAGTGTAAATGCAGAAGACTGTCTTTAAGCATACGTCTTGAAGATACGACATCCTTGAAAGAGAAGAAAAAATGGGCTAAACATACATCTTGTATACTTATCGAAAAGAAAAGAAAAGGCAAAAAAAAACAGTAACATTCTGGCATCAGATTGCAACAACGAAAATTGCATAGACGCTATATTTACAGAGAATGAGGTGAGTGAGGTGAGTGCTGGTGCAAGTGGAAGAGCAGAGCAGGCGCGCGATACTACAAGTTGTACTAGGTGCCTTTTTAAGATAGAAAAACTTGAATATCATATTCATTGAATATTTTATGTAGGACACTGGGGAGTATCAAAACATTAACAATTAATCTATTTAGTGTTTTTTTTTATTACAAAGGTCAGATATAAGCCGATTCCGATAACTTGATATAATGTACACTGTCATGTTTGCTTTAAAAGAAAAATATGAAGTGCATGCTTTAGTTTGTTCGGGAAGAGAATTCCATAATATCCTCTCCATTGTGTAGGATGGATCAGGGAGGTGAGACAAAACCTCCCTTGATGGATCTATGAGCGACAAGTAACTTCGGGTTACAATGAATGTCATTGCAATGACGAGTAGGATAGGAGTGTACTTTGCTATTTGAAATGAAAGTATCATGGAAGAACGGTACTAAATTTTTAATGTATTTGAACATTAAAAAAAATTAATGAATATGAAAATCATTTACTTTTAATATTTTCAGTCGTTTGATTAGAGGATTGGTATGGGCTTAATAAGGTGACTTGTACAAATTCGGACAGCTTTTTTCTCTGCAAACGAAATAACAAATCAATTTTGGATTTATTACAGTCCCCCCATACGATATTACAGTAATTGATATGTGGTAGAACAAAAGAAATTGTACAAAATTAGGAGAACGTTCTTTGTCAAAATTGGTTTCAACTTATAAAGAACACCAATCGCTTTCAAAATCGAAGTACGTGTACATGTTTTATGAATATGTCCATTCCAAGTCAAAGTTGAATCCAGAATAACATCTAAGAACTTGGTGGATTTCTTTTTAGTAGTAAGTACACTGTAAATAAAAACATTTATTTTGTGATTGGTATGGGATTGAGGGCTCTTAAAGTGCATAAAACAGGCTTTATCAACGTTCAGTGACAACTAATTGCACTTGAACCACAGAGGTACCTTGGACAATGCGGTGTTCAGAGTGTTAATAAGAGTATTTGAATAAAATGTATTTGTGTCGTCTGCAAATAATATGAAATAAAGAAGATAATTATAATGAACTAATAATATCACATTCATATATATGTATATATGTATATATACATATATATATATATAAGAGAATCGGTCCGAGGATTGAACTCTGGGGCACACCACGGAGGGGGGGGGTGGTTATGTAACATTTGAATAAGAAGAAGGTTTAGACTGAAACAAAACAAATCGTTTGCAATTAAGAAGAAAACTTTTAAACCAGGAAAGAACTATACCTCTTATACCTGATTTTGATAATTTTTAAATTAGACTTAATGATCAATTGTATCAAAAGCTTTGCTTAAATCCAAAAAACTCCAATCATATGTTCTTTGTTGGACAAAGTGTTAATAATCTCATCACATGATTTTATGAAAACTTGTCCCGAAAGAAAAAAAGACGAGCAATCAAATCTACATCTGTCTACCAAAACAGACACCTCAAAGGCATGACAAACGCAAATAAGGAATAATAAGGTGACCTTTTGCTCTTATCTGGTTGTCCTTTGATCTAGCACTTGTTAGCAGTAATATAATGATCACACTCTCAATTTTGCTTCTTCATGATGGCCTGTAATAATATTATTACAGACAATCAGGAAGATGATTACGCAAAGATAATACAGAAAATAAGACTGAAGGGGTAAAGCAACGCTTTCCATAATGATACTCCATAACAGAAAATATCGTCTTTTCAGAAAAATTGAAAGGAAGGGTCTAGACTGGCGACGGAGAGTTCTTCTCAGCAGTACGAAAAGTTAGAAACCATTGCTTCAGATATAACAAAGTCAAATTTTGGAGTCTATCTTTTCAAGTATTACGGAATCTTAAAACTGTTCTTCGCGTTCGATGAGTCAATGTTAGGAGTTGGAAACATAAAAAAGATGATTCAGGCATAACTATTCTTAATCTTATATCTGCCATACCCAATATTTCAGAAGATCGAGTAAATTGAAGGTGAAAAGACTTCTTTTCTGCTTTCAGTTTGTTCAGATTGGGACAAAAAAGTCTGAGCGATTAAAGTGCGAAATTTCCTCAGTTCCCTCAATAGCCATAAAGTATCGATACTCACAAATATTCTATGACGACAGCCGTTCAGACCAGATTGGAGACAATCTTCAGGAGAACCAACGTTAGCCGAATGTACACTGGGGTAGTTTTCATCTCTTTTATACAAACTTGTTCCAATCAGCCCTTGCACGAAAGCCACACCCCTCTAGCGTCAACCTCATCCTCCAACTCATTTACTCGCCCTCCCTCTCTCTCTAACCCCACTCTCTCTCCTTCCCTCCTCTTTCTCTCTCTCTCTCTCTTTCTCTCTCTCTCTCTATCTTTTGTCCTTCAAGTCATTCTTTGATCCTTATCCCTAACTATTTTATTTTTCTCTTAGCTATCATTTTTCTCTCGTACCGTATACATTACTACAATGTACTTTTAAACACATCAGATTCAGGATGTCGGATAAAGAGTACACGAAACTAACGAAAAACACAGGGACGATATTCAGGTAAGACTATATTGCACTGGCGCCGTCAAGGAGAAACCAAATAGATCAATCACTGATTAAAAAAATCACGAACTTTCTTGTCCTAAATAACATAGATAAGATATAGTCAAGAAACGTCCTAGTTTTCCCTCTCGAGTGGCAAAATAACAACCTCGTTTAGAACTAGAACGGAACTACGCGTATTGTTTATTTGTTTGTTTGTTTGTTTGTAGGCTTTTTGTTTTGTCTATGGCTGTAAAATAAACGATTCCAGATTTAAAAGATGATATGGTATTGGTTGAGATATGACTTCACGTTTCCATTTTTTTGTGAGATAATGAGAAACCTCTTATGAAATATGGAAGGGCATCTAAATCGAAGCTGAATTCAATGTTTATTATTTGATGAAAATTGGTTTTGAAATACTAAAGACTATCAGATTTATACAAAGAAATTCTATTATGAGCAGACGATGCCTTTGACTATCTCAACTGGTTAACAAGGTGCGGCTGTCTTTAATAATACTACTGAAGAGATTTTGGTAAAGATGGCGAAATTTTGAAAATAATGTATATAATATTTTGAAGAAAAATCCCACAAAGCAGCATGTGGACAAGAATGGTATTATAAATATGCATGCATTATCATTCTTTTCTACGTGTTATGATTATCAAACAGTAAAAAAGATTGAAAACAAGGTTCATTGCACGGTGCCAGGAAGTTTTGTTTGTTGTATGATTATAGATAAACTTGTTTTTGCGATGGTATATCATAACCCATTCTGTGCCAGTGTCCAACGAGTCATAATGTGCACAAACTTTTTACACACACACCTACGGACAGGACAGAATCAATGTGGAATGCAGAGAGTTAATGAATGATACAAAACAACGGAAACTATCGACTACAGTAGTTGAGACCGGAGTGGGTACTTTGTTGTGTCTGAGATATAGTTGTGTCAGACCTCATTATATCAAGTTTAATTTGTACAAGCCCTTGTATTTAGATTGTTAGTATTTTGGTGATCAGACAGGCGGTGCCTTTAACTAACCTGTTTGTTGTGGATTCACCTATGATACATTAATTTTGTTTACGGTTAAGTTTGATGTTATTTACCAAACTATATATATTTTTTTTTTTGGGTGAAAATTGTGTTTGTTAATTTTTGTCAAATGTTTCATGTACCATGTTAGTATTTTATACTCGCATATCCCAGTTGATATAGTAAAAGAAACCAAGCTAAACAAAGCTAAACTAAATTTAAACGATGAGGAAGCTCTGAAACTTTGGTTAAGTCACATTGGGAGAGATTCAATGTGCGATATCATTGATTGAATAGACAACAAGAAAACAAACATTAAAGTGAAACATGCAAATGACAACACTTTCTTTGAGTACAGTTGAAATTTGTTTTAATCAACTTTCAGTAGTCATGAATGCAAATAATCATAGTGGACATTTTACATGTTCCTAACTGAACTCGCGTATATCTTTATACGTTAGAAATTATGAGACCAGAGACATCACCTGTTATAGAGAAATATGTGGATGTGTATGTAATCCAACTTTCACCGAGCTTCACAAAGACATTTCATTCATTTTGGATTTACATAAATACGATTGAAATTGGAAAATGCTCAGGTTTAAGCTATGAAATGAGATTTTATGTTATAATTAGGGCGTTGGATATTTTAAATATAAATCAAAGACGAAATAGAATATGTTGTGCATGGTTGGAGAGCAAATAAATGACGTAACAGTTGGTGCAATTACTGACGCAACATCTGACGCAATAACCGACCCATTATGACGCCACAGGTTGCAGCAGATCAGAAGGTCAACTTGCAGATGTAGTCACCGAGAGCTCCACATCCGCCATCGTCCCAGTCTCTGACTGTGTCCGATGTGGTCGCGTAGTACCACATTCTTCCGCAATCCTGGTTTCCATGATAGTTGTCCGGCTGATTCTGGCGCCAGTTGGTATACGGAGCTCTGGGCGTGGAATGGTCACTCCAGACCCACGAGCCTTCAGTCCTGATGTCGTTGTAACCAATCCAGAACCCCTTAATGAAAGTGTTACACAAGAAAAATGTGTTAATATAAATTTACTACTGTCTGCTGTCAACTGTGAGCTAAATAAACAGGAACCGGATGACGCAAGAATCTATTTATGCTGACTGCACAGGCCTATGTAAGATTGCTTTTTTCTGCTCGAAGTTGTTCTCATTAGATATATCGAATGACATACATTTGTGTAGTAAGAAAAAAAAGTTAGAATTTACAACAAAGGGGGAGTTATGACATAATACTTCTGTGTTGTAAGGTCTAGATAATATAGATACAATTGATCAAGCCGTATTTCCATTTTCCCTGAATGATATATTTGACCGTAAATTTTGAAGACTGGAGCAATAACAGGTCTCAACGGTTACAGTTCTTTATTCCTAAGGTTCGTTATTCCGGAAGTGAAATAACCTTCGTTTTTGTATTCCGAATGAACCCTTATCAACAAACGTTTGAAACATTGGACCTTCGGAATATCGGACCCTTTTTCAATTTCGGATTAATGGGCCTCAGGGAAAACAAACCTTATCTTATTTTCGGAATGACGTACCTTCGGAATTAACGCCACAATTATACGGATTAACGAATATTTATTCAGTTTTGTATGTTTCGAAATAAAGAAACCTTATAATAACGAATCTTAATTCATTTTATGATTAGCGGACCTTCGGCATTACGGAACGACTCGTGGGTTGGTGTAAGTTTGTAGAGAATAACAATAGTAATAAAGAAACTTCATAATAACGAATCTTATTTCATTTAATAGCGGACCTTCGGAATAACGGAATGACTCGTGGGTTGGTGTAAGTTTGTAGGATGACCCCCGTAAATCCGAACATGAAAGGGTTACCTATTCTGAAGCAAAGAAATTTCCTACACCCACGAAAATGAAATGAGTTCATTAACCAGAACATTTCATTTCATTTCACATATTAAAGTTTCCACATAAATCATACAGTGTTGTATTTACAACATCCATCCATGACACTGTAAAGTAACACATGAATTATAAATTATAAGTTCAGTATATACAAATAGCATTTACATGGCACAAAATCAACTGAAATCATTCTCAGCTACATTACATTCATGTCGGATGAATAAAATTGAGTGTATGGGAACCTATTTTAGAAGCAGATGCTTGCGGGCGTATATACAGTGTAGTTCCCTCAAAGAAAGTCAAAGACAGGCTGTTACACTCACACATATACATACAAACACACACACACACACACACACACTGCACTCGCGTACTTCAATAAAGAAAAAATATCGTCTGTCTGCTTAATTTTTCTTTCAGTTATATATCCAAAACAAGCACAAATTTTAAAACAAAAGAAACTTATTGAAAGTAATACATCACTACATAAAAATTTTAATACTGCACCAGAAAGATAGATAAGACAGAGCTAAGAAAACAAGAAAGTACGTTTAAAAAAAAAACACTTCTGCATTAGGTGTTTATAATTTCCGATGTGATTGAAAGTATAAAAAAAGTTGAAATCGGTGTTTTCATTCAAAATGTTTATTCTTTCGACTACTATTCGCTTGGCACTAGATGCGGGTTTGCTAAGCCCCATCTACCTCGTATGCCTTACCCATGCAGGAGATGGAACCGTATATCGCCAGTAATTGTAGAGGAAAGTGTTTTCCGCCTCGCTCAGCACCGACGTCAAATGACCACCAAGACGGACGCAGTGGTTCTCAGCTTGCTGTCAGTTTTTCCTCGTTAAGAAGAGCCGATAACAGGAGCCGTGAAACCAGTCCAGAACCTTGGACAGCACCCACATGCCTGGCCACCAACGGCCATGTAGGACGCCAGGACCACGAGAAAAGCAATGGTCAGCTTCATGGTTTCAGAATTCGAGAAGCTTACTTCGTTTCTTCTGTAGGATGAATGATAAAACAGAGGGAAAACTTACAGAATGAATAAAGATATGAAATAAGGACATACCGTTTATTGCCTAGCACACGTGCTTGGAGGAAAGCTTCTCCCGAAAGAAAAAGAAAAATAACGAGAAATCGAATTCACATAATATGTCAACCAAAACAGACACCTCAAAGGCATGACAAAAGCAAATAAGGGATGGTGAAGGGACATTCCTTCTCTTATCTGGTTGTCCAGCAATGTAAGTATTTGTTATGAGAAATGGCATAATGATCACTCTCATTGTTGCTGTTGTTCGTAATTACAGATGACCGTGAAGAAATTTACAGAAAGATAATACAGAAAATAAGGCTGAAGAGGTAAAGCAACGCTTTAGGTAATGATACTCCATAGCTGAAGTATCGTCTTTTATCAAATTGATTGCTTGACAAATTGAAAGGAAGGGTCTAGACTGGCAACGGAGAGTTCTTCTCAGCAGTACGAAAAGTTAGAAACCATTGCTTCAGATATAACAAAGTCAAATTTTCGAGTCTATCTTTCCAAGTATTATGGAAACTTAAAACTGTCCTTCGCGTTTGATGAGTCAATGTTAGGAGTTGGAAATAGAATGAAGAGAATTCAGACATTACCAGGATTTCATCTTAAAACTCCCGAACACCATGTTTCAGAAGATCGCGTACATTGAAGGCCTAAAGAAGTCTTTCCTGTTTTCAGTCTATTCAGACTAGTAAAAAAAATATCAGAGCGATTTAACTGTGAGATTCCCTCGTACCATACCATTATCGATCTCCATTCCTGATTCTAGGTGTTAGATTCAGGACATTATTTTGTTTAAGGGCATAAAACTTTACAAATGAATGTAGGATACTGGAAAGGACTTGCAGCACCAGCGTGGTCAAGGAGACTAGCATTTTAGTTATGATCAGCTGGACATTGGAAAACCTGTTGCCCTCAAGTTCAGTGTCGTGTGTAAATGACATTCTTTAAAAAGTCGAGTTGGATATGCACGAAATGATTGATTTTTTATAGAGGAACATAGAGTCGAAGAAAAAAAGAAATAGAGATGTTGCTATGCAAACTGAATAAAAATCTGTTTTTTAACAGCTAATAAGAAGCAAACAATACATACATATGAGAAATTATGGGAAAATAACAAAATGACGCGGAGAGCTTTCTTTTGCAAACTGGACACTCTATCCAATTACTTATTCGGGGCGCTGTGGCATCATAGTGGATAAGACTCTCGATTCCAAATCTGAGGACTCAAGTTCGATACACGCCAAGTGCTTACGTCCTTTGACAAGATATTTTTACCTACCATGTCCCTTTCGACCCAGATCCCTTTCGACCCAGGTGTATAAGTGGGTACCTGGCTACCCTAGGGTAATGATAATGGCACTTATAATATACCGAATTCTCGCTGGTTTCGGTGTCTCTGAGAGTGCAAAATGATCACATTTTGAAAATTGCAAGGGTTTACAAAAATGGTCCTAAAATCATAACACATTGACTAAAATTAAAGAACTTGGTGTCATTGTTCTATTGCAAAAAGAATGGCCTTTCCAATCGTATGCAAAACAATGACATATTTGCAACAATATTGCTGAAATTAAAGATCTTAGGTGTTCCATCCTTTCTGGACCACCCTGTATAGAAGTGTACGAAACAGTAACTGCAGTTTGTAGCCGAACACACTTCACTTCAATAATACCCACGTTCCTTCGGAGGATGCGATTCAGAATCCCTGACAAAGAATATCAAAATTCTGAGTCTGTTTGTTAGCATTGATCGATGTTGAGCTAGCTAGCTGAGAAAGATCTATCGATATAACGATCGTAATGACCGTCTTACAACGACCACAATGATTCGAACTGTAATAAACTGCATTGTATTTTGAGGAAAACGAAATGCATCGTCATATTATGACTATGGTACACAGCGTGTCTGGGAAAGCATTGCGGATTGATTTTGCGGAGAAAATCTTTTGCTACCCGGACCTCCCAGCGCCTGACAGTACATTATATAGCGCGTATCTTGCCAGCAGTTTCGCACGCATGTCCGATTTACCCGCAGCCAAGTTTTGAGCATGACCAAAACTTTTCCGGCTCAGTCGCCGGGATTGCCCTCAGAGGTCCATGCAGAACACCAGTAGGAGGCCCCGCAAGTCACAGGTACTTGACCCGCTTAAAGTACGTAAGTTGCCCGTGGATCTATGCTTTTGCGCCGGAAGCGCGTGTCATCTTCATAAGTTTCTGTGGGACAATTGCCATATCAAATTCCTTCAGAGACTTCCTTTACCGAGTTGTCAGCGCTCACTCGCTACCCATGCGCCTACACGTAGGTCAAACGGAATGGACGTCATTACAACGTAAGTAGCACTCGCCCAAATCCTTGTCCGCCTGGGATGTGAAAATTGTCCTGCGCGCTCGAAAATCCCAACACGCATCAAGCCCGGCGCGTATCTTGATCGGAAAGATGTGACAGTCCAAAAGCGGACTTGCGTGCGCAACTCCGGGTAACTACGGATGAGATACGTGCTATAGGTAGTGTCATGTGCGGGTAGTTGTTCTTCGCAACTCGCACGCAAGGCTTGCCCAGAAAGGTGTGACACGGCCTGTAGATATACGAGGATTTGAGCCACAGGCACAATCATGACAACTGCGTTTGAATGAAATGTGGAAATTTCAAAATTTTATGGACAATAATATGGTATATTGATTAAGTTGTGAGGGAATGACATGCTCACTTTGCTATTTGCATATTCATATTGACCGTTCGAGAACTGTTTCCTGAAAAAATAGCGAAACCTCAAATGTCACAACTTCCTTATTTTTCACCCGATTTCGGTTAAAATTATGCCGTTGAACTCGTAATATCTTGCTCTTTCTTATCAAACTAATTTGTATTTGGACGGGAATTCCCCTTACGGTAGTACGACCGGTCTAATTGTAAATAGTTTGCGGCGGGCTTAAGAAGAATGTGTTGTAATCATCACGTGTTAAGATATACCAGGTTCAAAAATTAAATGTCTATCTTATTCCTTGAATGCCTTGTTATACGCTCTCATAGGGCCTAGATTTTTAGCTCATGAGCCAAGGGTATAGTAAACTATAGTTTCAAGTGAGCTATTTATTGCGACCAGTTATTGTCCGGCGTCCATCATGCGTAAGTGGGTGGTGCGTTAACTTTTTTTACATTTTCAGCCTCTCCTTGAAAACCCCATGACGGATTTTTCACTAAACTGAGGAAGTCAGTTTGTTCAGATGGGCACCATGCACCCCTCCCCCCCCCCCCAGTCCCAAAAACCCTCAATTAAAGAACCTTTAAAAACCTTCTTTTCCTGAACGAGAAGATTACAGCATAGTCAGTGAGACAAGTTAGTCAATTAGTACAAACAAGTTCGGGTCCAATTATCTCATTTTCATCTTCTTCTTAAAAATGCATTATTAAATTTTCACCAAAACTTGGCAGGAATTTTCGCTAGGACTCTTTGATATATAATGTTTTTTTAACAAATAGCACCATGCCCCATTTAGGGCACAAGGGGCACAGAACATCCAAATGAGAGAATCTTTGTAGAGTCGTCGTATATAAACTCAGAAATATTCTGAGAAATACAACTAAGTCCGCGGGAATATACTTTCAAGTTTATTTATGCTAGATCAGGGGTGGCCCCCTTGAGGCCGGGATCTATTGGATATCAGTTTTCACTATAATTATGGTTCCTCTTTTTGAAAACGCATGGTAAAATTTTCTACAAACTTGGCAAGTATCAGTGCCAGCGTGATAGAATAATATGCAAATAAAGCTCCCCAAATCTGCAGCTTGTTCTTCTTAGGTAATAGTCTGCAAGAATGCATGGCAAATTAACTTGCGATAGTCAGGAGAGGACGAACAACTCTATAACATGAATATTTATTGAATGTCAACATCGTTTACATTCTATGTTCTATTGTTTCAAAATATCGTTAAAGATGAATCTATAAAGGTAAAACATTTTACTACATGACCGCAGAAATTGAGAAGAAATCGCTAAAGGGTATACACTTATCTACATAATTCCTTCTCTTTGAGGTTAACCATCGCTATAGTTCTCTTATCAATTTCCGGGAGGATGTTACGAAAATGTGATGGCGGCATCCTTACAGAAGCGAATAGCGACAGTATAATCAAACGCTAATGCAAGTGGTAGAAACGTTATGTTCTCACACACTTACACTTACATTAAAGATATTTAATTTCAGCCAATAAAATCTTTTTATTCCTGTTTGCATTTTCATCTCCCCTGTCGATACCAATTTGTATCTCTTTTCTTTTGATTTTCGTCCCGATATCAATATAATAACTCCATTGTTCCTTTTCATCAATTTTTTTAATTTAAGATAACATGTAACCTTCTATCATTTGTTTTGGTCTACTAAGTGCAATTTTTCCTGTAATGTAACATATCCTGTTATCAGTGTTGAATTCAGGATGCTAATGATAAATCTAGGGTATGAATCAAAAGCGGCAAGAAATCTAGTGGTACCATGCCCTCAACTCGGTGTCGTGTGACGACAACAAGCGTTGTCTGTCTCCGTTTTCGAGTGGCTGAAACAACTTTGTTTTCGACTGAGGCAGATCCGGCTTTGCAAAATAGTTCTAATTTCCACCACTTTAAAGAAGATGAAGAAGAAGCCAACCAGTGTTAGAGTCATTTTTTTTTCATAATAGAAGCTTAAAAGGAAAATCCACGATAAGTTGAATATGACTATATCATTATGAGTAAAGTTGAAGTAAACTGAAGAGTAAAGGTTACAAGTGAATAGGAAACTTACTCAAAATTAATAATGGTAACATTTTGCTTATTCATGATTACGTAAAAAGAAGCACCATTTGCATATTCTTAAAAGAGGAGTCACCTACACAAAATGGAGGGGCTCATCAAAAAACAAAAAACAAAATGTGCAAGATTTCATATTCTACATTAGAAATAGGCCTTCTGTTAGTAGTTCTGTAGCAAAAGTGACAATGCTTTTTACTTCTCGTTTTTTTTTTATGATAGCTAGATCGATCAACGATTGAACGATGTCACTTCTCTACCCATTGAATTTTGATCGCAGCCGTTAATTTGACATCATTACATGGCCTTATTCTAAAAACAAACCAAAAAAAAAAAAAACAATTTGGGTGCAGGTTACTAGTTGAAACCCACGAATCAAACAACCCAAGAGTCCTTCATAGTCCATGAGTCCGACACGAAGCAAATATGGCCAATAAATCCAACACTTGGCAAACAAGGCCCACACATAAGAAAGAAAACACTTATGAATAATAGTACAGAGCATACCATTTTAAGAGAAATTCAAAGTTTATTTGATGAAAATCGGGTTTGGAATGACTGAAACATCAAAAAACAAAGTAAAACAAAGCGATCCCCAAAGAGTGGGTCCCACACTTATTAGAAACGCTCTGTTTTGGATATCTCAACCATTTCAAAACCATTTTTCATAAAATAAACGTTGAATTCCTCATGCAATTACATGCTCTTTCATAATTATGTCATAAGAGGTTTCTCATCATCTCTACAATAACATGTTAGAAACCTGAAATAAGGTCTCAACCAAAACTATGCGATCCCTTTAAGGCCGCAACATAATATTGAACTCGTGTGCTGTTTTAACCCAGTGTGGGCGTTGCAGTTGCCTCCTGACGGACTCATGGGCCTTATTTGCAAAACTCATGAATATGGAGGCACTGTGTCACGTGCCGAACTGGACAACAAACACGCCCTTAGACCAACGATGAACACTCATAAGCAGAAATAAGATCCCAGTTCGCATAATTCACATATCAACATGTCGTTATCATGCACCAATGATGATTGATTACCTGAATTACCTACAATGAGGCCCAGTAAATTGAAGACTTGTAGAGGGACAATCAAAGGATTCAATCCCGAGCCTGAGGAGATCCATGTGATGTATCCACTTGATGGTCAGTTTAAAATGATGAAAATTGACTCGTTTCATATAAAATTGCCTTTTTGGTCGACACACTTCACAAACAAAACTTGTTTGTATACTTAAGCATGAAACTACAATGAAACTATAAAACCTAGTGAAAAGAAAAAGACGTGTGGTATAAAGGTCTACTCCATTCGTAGTTTGAAGTACAAGTATATGCGTTGAAGGAATTTTATTCAGCTCGAAAACAGGTAATAACTATATGTTTCATGATACAGTTGATAAGAAATGAAATAATGCCTTTTCCCCTGGCGTCTCCGCCGGCTGCCCATATAGCCTTCTCTTCGATGATTATTAATCCTCTGCAGCAGGGCCATCCTCTAACTACTTCATCTTTTTGGTAAATTTATACAAACAGTGAATGGTCATGGCTGCGATGATGGTACAAGATTTCGCACGAGGTGAAAGATAGAGGCGCTCTATTCAACAAGGCGAAGCCGAGTTGAATAGTGCGCCTCGATAATCTTTCACCGAGTGAGGAATCTTGTTCAATTGCACGCCTGCGAGTAACGAGTAACGACAATACATATTAGTTTGTAACACCTCTGACTACAACAGATGTGGTCCATACAGATCTTTTAATTAAGCACAGAAATGGCAACCCTTTTCCGTAAACGGCAATGAGTACCTGCACTGTCAAACAGTTAGCGAGTGATCTGTTGAAGTTGTTTACAAAAACAAAAACGAGTGACAAAAGTATAGCACTTGTAATTGAGTGTTTCTTTATCGTGACATCAAAGCCCTGCAATGCCACAAAAACTTCAAGTCAATCGTGAGTTTAACACGAAAGTCAATGAAAATTAGTGACGTTAGCCATGCATTATCCATTTTTATAAATGGGCTTTAGAATATCTGCAACCTGATTGGTCAATTATCATGACATGTGTCCGGTAAAATCTGAACGCAATGGTTCAAGCCTTGTATAGTGTTGAAGGTGTAGGCTTACCAGAAGCGTAATGATGGGGAAAAGGTCGAATTTCATGAATTACGGTCCTATTTTATAAAACGAATGATGCACCGGCTTTTTTCGTGGATCGATGAGAATTGGAAGTTCTTGTCTAACTTTAGAAACAGTCAAAAACCAATGCTTTCGCTGCGCTCGTAGGTTTAAACAGTTTGAAAGTTAAACTCCATCCAATTCCAGCATCCAATTCTCACCGAACTACTTCGTCCTGTGCATCATTTGTATATTGTTCAAACAAAATTGAACAGATTACAGCCACTGTTTTATGCTGGAATCACACACGGCCGGGTCACAAAACGGATTTGATCGGGTAAAAATGAGCCGGTTTAGTCCCGGAATGGAAGGTAATTTATGCTACAGTCACACACGGCCGGATTTCGAACCGGGTCCGTAAGGAATTAAAACCGTATCGACCCGGTTCGAGCCGTAGAGCCCTGTATCGAACCGTATAAAAATCCGCTTTAAATCCTTAACTGAATCCTTTACGACCCCTATCGACCAGGGTGTCAACCCGCTTCGACCCGTACCGACCCGGATGTAAACCGTGTCATCATCCGTTGCATAAAGGCCTCACGCTCCTTTGCCGGGCTCCAATAGAAACCTGTGTTAGATACAGCATATTCCATAAATCATAAAAAATCGATCGAATCATAGAATTTTTTTAAATTGAAGTAGATGAAGAGAAATTTCCTCTGCTTTCAAGCAAACAACATATTCTGGGATGTTTTCCAGGTCTAAAAAAAAAGTTAAGAGCCTCCATACGAGACTAGTCATCCAGTCACTCTCAAAAACGATAAAAATAGCAAATTACCTTTTTATCAATAAAAATTCATTAAAAATACAAAAACCCTGATTGCATTCAACTTCTTCATAGCCTGCAGAAGCTCCTGTCCGCAAGCAATGTCAAATACTGCCAAAGGTGGCAATTTTCCACTTGACTGATTTTTAATGATTTTTTTGTTAATAAATAACATTACCTCATCTTTGTGCTGCCTTCCTTGTAGGCAATGTGCGAGTTGAATTAGGAGCGTCAGGCCTACAGGCAATGCGGTATACGACAGGTGTCCATATACGGTTTTATACGCTGCGGGTTGCAGCGGGTCGATGCGAGTCAATGCGGTTCGAACCGGGTCAATTCGGATAGCAATACGGGATCGAAATCCGTGAGAAAAATTTGAACATGACCAAAAGAGCAGACTCTAAGCTTTAAAATGACTCACATGAATAACTCCGTACAAACGGACTTTCCAAAACTTTCTTAAACAATGGAAAGAAAGCACACACTCTGAAAAAAAAAAAAAACGTTTCACTGGGAAAAGAGCTTTGAAGGTAGGTGTCTATTCAGGCGCCTAATCTTAGAATGCTGTGCTCTGTGCAATGAATAGGTAAAAAGGGAAGTAAAACTCCACAGACAATGGAAGGATTTTCAGATTAGGCTGAAATGTTGAAAACTCCATTAAAACAGTCTACTTGTAACTTACACTGACTTTCAAAACATCAGCAGCATCTTATCAATACCAAGCAATACATTTCGATGAATGTTAGAGTACACTGAGACCGGTTACAAAATCACACACACACACACACACACACACACACACACACACACACACACACAAAATAAAGATTATTCATCTTAACACACAAAAAAAAAAACCCGGAACAGTAAAATTATATGAAAAAAAAAATAAACATATCAAACGACCTTAGATCCAAAGATTGGATTTAGAAAAGGTATGTTTTCAGAGCTCTTATGAAAGAGTTTGTGGGTATATAGGCCTAAAGACTGCCTAATAATCAAGGCAACCAAAAGTCATGACAATTTCAAGGAAATATGAGGGATTCGTAAGAATTAAAATTAATATAGGGGCCTTCTGTAAGACACAGCTAAAATTGTCTACCAAATATGTGTACTATATTATATATATGTATATATATATATATATATATGTGTGTGTGTGTGTGTGTGTGTGTGTGTGTGTGTGTATGTGTGTGGGTGTGTGATCTACTCGTTGGCCTACGTGTATTTAAAAGGGGGTCGGGCTAACTCGGCCCACGGGACATCTCGTCCCACCCGTTGAGGTGGGCCGAGTTGTCCCACCCGTTGGTATCGATAGTGATCGTGAGCGCTTGTCTGTGTTTGAGTTTATTTTGTCTTTACGTCGTCTTTTCTAACCGAAAGTTTTATGGAATTGTGTTCAGTGGCTTCTTTAAAGATTTTTTCCCCCAATTTTAGTTAGCCCGGATCCATTTAAAAGGTCCTTCCTAATATACCGGTATAGCAAGTGCACTTTTATTTTATTTTTTTATGTAATGGAGTTGACAAAGAGACGTTCTACAACAAAGTGAAAAGGTTATAATACACATTCAAAGACAACTCCATGGGAAGTACCCAAACTATTCCCACCCTCGACGGGGTCATCCCACTATTGAGACCGACACCCACACGAGTGATACATGCAGCCTACGAGTTCGACAATGAAAACAGGTCCATGAGTCATACAGCTCACGAGTCATACAGTCCATGAGTTCGACACTAGACAAATAAAGCCCATGAGTTCGACAGATACAACACGGCACGTAATGTGTCGGTCTCGTGGGTCCAGTTAGCTTAGTGTCGAACTTATGGGCTGTATAACTCGTGAGCGGTATCATAACTCATGGGCTGTATGACTTGAGAGCTCTATGGCTCGTGGGCTGTATGACTGATCGTGAGTGTCGGTCTCGTGACTTGCATCCTCCTCGAAACATTCTCGTACAAAAAAAAAATTACAACAGGTGCCAACGCAATTTATATTGTTCTAAGGGTACATTCTTATCAAAAGTAGCTCAGATCGTAGCGGAGATGCAGTCATATTACAGAAATTAGACACACACACAAAAAAAAAAAACACACAAGAATGTGGCAGAGTACACTGCAAAAAGTCCGGTGTTAAATAGTGAACACCGAGCTGGTGTTAAATTTTCGGTGCTCATTTATGGTGTTAGATTAACACCTCCGGGTGTCATTTCCAAATTTTAAACTGTTTTTTGAAGAGTTTCTTAGTAACTGCACTTCTTGTTGATTTTTAATTTAAACAAGACGATCAAGAATTTTACATTAAAATACTAGATTTTTGAAAAAATGTGAAAATAAATTTACACCAAAGTAACACCAGCTGGTGTGGTCTCTTATTGAAGCTGGACGGGTGTTAAACCATTGATATTAACACCAACAAATCAACACCGTGTGGTGTCATTTTTTAATTAACACCAGTGCAGTGTCAAATAACACCAGGTACAGTGTCAAATTAACACCACGAAGTGTCAGGTGAATACTTTTCAACACCATCACAGTGCATTTTTAACACCTATGGGTGTGGTCCTTTATTGAAGTTTGATCGGTGTTAGATTTAACACCCGTGGTGTTAAATCTAACACCGATGATTTTACAGTGTAGAGTTTGAGAGAAAAGGAAGACGCGGTAGCCTGGGTTGGAGCAGAACTTAAGACTCCTCTGAAAAATACAAGGTATGTGATTTTAAACTAAACCTTCAGTGATTTATTAGAAAAAAAAAAGAACATAAAAAAGAATACTGCTTATCATAGTACATACAATTCAAATAGGCAAGAGTATTAAAATTGACTTAAATGAGCAATCTACACACTACAAACACATAAACATAATATACACACACTTATTATATCTATATGTGTATTTTTACCCTTGATGATGATATATATACATATATACATATATATATATATATATATATATATATATACAGAAACAAAAGCAAGATTATGATAAGAAATCTTAAGAAAAAGAAAATATAGGTCCTTGTTGGTGAAAAGAAGAAGAGATGAAATTACAAAGGAATGATATATGACAATTTTTAGAGGTCATATGAGTATAAAGAAATTCATGTATTTCATGCATGTAGACTTCATAAATTCATAAAGTTACCAAACTGAATAGGCTAACCCTGCAGTATGAAACTAATTAAACAAATCAATAGATAACTAGATAAAAACTCTCCACCCCACCCTCACCCTTACCACTTTTCTCCATCATATCCGTATGTGGTACATGGTCTGGGCCTTTTCCTTCTTTCTTTCTTTTTTTCATCGTACAAATTGATACGGACATGTTGTGTGTGGATTCGGCTGCTGGAGTTGAAAACATACGAGCTGAACACGCTGAATATCAAGAGTCTCGGAAGCGATGGACCTGTTACCTAAAAGTGCGACAGAGTTTAGTTCTGCGCAATACTGGGATACTTTCTTCAAAAAACGGGGCAGTAAGGCGTTGGAGTGGTACGTTTTGACCGAAAAGTAAACAACATGCTAGGAATCAGCATATTTTTGCCGTTCTCATAGTGGAAAAATCTTTAGTCCCATTCGTGCTGTTTAATGTTAGTCCACAATTTCGTATTTCCTCCGGGTTGCATATCATGTGCGTGTCTTGACCTTGAAGATATAATCCCGATGGCAGCTTGTCCATAAAGCTAAGCTGGGATGGGTGTGCGACAGTAGGTGACAGTGTAAGAAGAGTAGGTGACAGTGAAAAAGTTATATGTACAATAAAAGGGTGACTGTGCAAGTAAAGGCGGATCCAGGGCTGGGTTTAGAGTAGACAGAAAGATCTAGATCCGTCTGTCTGGAGTGAGTGGAGGACTCTTTTTATATTTTGCCATAAACGCTGTCCTCCGTAGACAGACGGAAGGTTGCAGTACCCATTGCTGTGTGGATGTTCTTAACCACTGTCTCTATGGAAAATTGGGTGAGGTACCTCACCCTTCTCGATTGCGTCTAATTCACGGCCCTAGGTCGGCAAATTTAAGCTTGTATAGTGAAATTAGCTTTTTAAGAATACATTACACTCACCAGATTAATGAATAATCCAACATTTTAGTAGAATTTTCAATGTAAAACACAGCCTGTCGCGTCGTCACGTTCAAACTCCAGAAACATACACTATGAAATCTATTAGCCAATCACATGCGAGGTAGTTTCTACGTGTTTGTTTTACTAAAACATGCACCTCGCATGTGATTGGCTTACAGATTCAAAATGGCGACTTACAGCTTGCGAACGGTGATGTTGTGATATCAAGCTGTCTGAAATTTGGTTTATCGTAACGTTTGATCTGTGCGCGACTGCTCCACACAGGAGCCGCAATCATTGACTTCGGTCTGTATACGGAGGGGATCCGTGCAAAGCCAGACGTAGTCTCCGCGGAACATTCCCCGACGGACAGATACAGACCGATCTTTCGGTCAAGGTTTAGAGTAGCCTGGAGCCCACAGGAGGCTGCATCCCTCCGATGACAGGTAGGGCGGCCTCCTGGAAAGCAGCAATTGATGGTGCTGTGACTGCAAGAAGAGGTCTAACAGTTAGATCTATTTAATTTACAATGTCGTGGTACGTGGTGCCAGCCGCTAACCAAACTAGTGTAGTTTTCACGCCACACGAATGTTTTTGCCAGATAAAGAAGAGGTGAACACTGCCTTAAGCACGACAAGACTAGATTCATGCACTCTAGTCTCTAGTATGTAGTAAAGACTAGATTCGATTCTAGTGTAGCGGGCTAGTCTAGTAAATTTAGTACAGGGACCACAGCCATACAGGGTAAATGCTCGGCCTCTGACTAGAACTATGGTATGGGCTTGTTGAAAAAACAAACAAACAGGCAAAACAAACAAAAACCAACAGAAACAAGACATCATTCAAATTGAAAACATCTGTACACGTTAAATGCTATGGTACTAGTCTAGGTAGGGTTCGAGTACAATACAATGTAACTCAACCGATCCTCTTTCTGTAGACTAGTAGATCTAGTAGTTGTGCCATATGGGTAAACTCGGGGCCCCAGCACGCGCAGTACAACTACTTGTACTGCGCGCGCTGGGGGCCGACTTTACCCGCTAGGCCGAGTTTACCCATAACTAAGGTATAGAATAAGATATTCAGACTCCTCTCCTATCTGTCAACTTGAAGGTA
Organism: Diadema antillarum; assembly: GCF_040938485.1. Lineage (NCBI taxonomy): Eukaryota > Metazoa > Echinodermata > Echinoidea > Diadematoida > Diadematidae > Diadema > Diadema antillarum. Next base: position 971,515 of record NW_027271037.1, read on the forward strand.
TGGTGATTATACGCAACTCTGCGGGATTCTCCACACATACGTACGCCCCAGTGACCGAGTGCTTGTCATTGGCTGCGGGAATTCCAGACTCAGCGAGGAACTCTATGATGCCGGCTTCCGTCAGCTTGTCAGCATTGACATCATAGATGGTGTCATCAAGCAGATGGCGAGACGGAATGGCAAGAAGAGACCAGAGATGCAGTTTGAGAAGATGGATATAACACAGGTCAATTACCACTACCAGCTCTGAATTTTTATAATCTTTTTGGACATATATGACCCACTACAACAAAATGATCCGAAAGTCGGGGGAGGACAATTTTCTGACAATGGTGTGACGTTATTCCCTTACTCTTCTACTTTAATTTCATATAATATCACAACTCATAAAGTACTCAGTTTCATGGAGATATCTTTCTTTCTATGGCTTTCCCAAGTTTCTGAACGAAGGCTGAGCCTCTATATCCAGATCCAGGTTTGGTCCTTGAGATGAGCTGGCTTGTAGCCAGGTGGAGTGGCGTCAAACTTTATATCTTATGGGTTCATTGTCCCAAGATTGAATCCAAACCAACTTCAAAACTGAAGACACTGGGTGCATCTATTAAATATCTTGGTAAACTATTCCATGATATATAAATATCTTGGTAAACTACTGTACATGTATATCAATAATTTTGTTAGTGCTTGTTAAGTGGTTGGGGAAATCAGAGTTTTGAGAAAATGCTTTCAAAATTTTCCGATGCTATCATGATCAAGGGGAGGCGAGATAGTTTTCATCACTTGACCAGGGTGGTCCACGAGGGGTTTTAGCATGTCGCTGCAACATGCTAAAATTCTTGTGCAACATCCTAAAAAGCCAGCAACATGCTATGCAACATCCTTAAGAATTTGCAACAAGCTCAAAGTAAAAGTATTCAATAATGTGCAAAACATGTGCATAACATACGAAACATCAAACTACCAGGTACTTTAGATATTTGTGTGCAAAACATGAGAGAGAACAATGAATGTAAGCAGCACAAAGAGAGATAAGCAGCAAAACATTGCGTACGACGTACTCATTGTGTGTGCTCCACGCATATTCAATTTCTGCAATATTCTCAGATTCTGAGCTTGCAACATGCTAAAATTTCAAGTTGTGGACCACCCTGCTTGACAATGGAAGGCATGCTCCTGTAGACCTCCGCGATGTTCATTCAAGCTTAGCCCCCTAGCGGTTTACGCATTACCAATCAGTAATCAGGATGCCACGCACTGACCAATACGATCACTCCCTCATTGCTAGGGGCGGAGTCTAGCTGCAGCGCTAAATCCAAATCTTCCGACACATTTCTGTTATGTTGAAAGTTGGAAAATCATGGCCCAGAAAAACGCTAATTTCTTGCCTTTCCTTTGATCATTTAACTTCGAAATTTCGGCAGATGATAGACAAAACGTTAGACTACAAAATTATGCCAAAAACAAAAATCTGATTGTTTTGACCAGTTTTGATAATGTGACTTCAAACTCGATTTTCTCGGCTTGCCGTCAGCGACTTTAAGGTCCTTTTGTCATAACGGGTCACATATCTTCCTTTACAACTGTAGTTCTCACCATATCAGTAGCATTAGAGTGTAGAGTATTGCTATGGTAACTGTTCTTTATTTACAATTACAATGATTGCAAATGTCTATGAAACAGCCTCCTGACTTCATAATCATGCATGTCATGAATTTCATTTTTTTTTTCAAAAATGAAACAAGCTCCTTGGATGAAACAAAACAATATTATCATATCATCGTTGTGGCGACAAGACCTCGTGTTTACTAAATGTCAAATGTTCAGGAGAGCAAAAAAAAAATAATGGCAGCCAAAGCACTATATCACATGGGAGAGCCTCTCCTTTGGTAACTTCATTTTTGGGGTATCAGTGAAACAACTAGGATTTGGACAGGGCATCACTTAACAGATATGAGCATTAATCCAAAAAAGACATTTTCACCAAAATTTCAGATACCAGGTCTTGTCGCCCCAGCGATGATATGTACGTGTACACATGAACTCACTTCACTCTGAAATTTCTTTTTCATTTATTTAAATGATGTACTCAGATGACATATGAGGATGCATCCTACTCAGTTGTGCTTGACAAGGCAACTCTGGATGGGCTCATGACAGACGACAGTCCAGAAACCGTGGCCCGCATTGACAAGATATTTGGGGAGGTTGCGAGGGTGCTGAAGCTTGGCGGTCGCTACGTGTGCATCACCCTTGCCCAGAACCACGTCTTGAGCAAGCTTCTGCAGTATTTTCCAAGCGAGTGAGTCTGCTTTGTCTATTAAAGACAGGTCAGTCTTTATGTACATGTGCAATGTGTACTTGAACAGAGAACCATGCACTGAACAAGTACACGTATGTACAAAACTACACACCAAGGCTCTGTTGCATAAACATTGAGATCAAATGTGAGTCAGAAAATCAGCCAGAGTGCCTGACTTTATTGTATATGTTTGTTTTGTGGTGAATGTTTGATTGCATCTTTGTATGCCACAAGGCCAGAACTTTGAAAGTGCATGTACACAAGGTAAGATTTACTTGTCTTAGTCATCCTCTACAGTATTTTTGTACAGATTCAAGGAGCAATTTGTGAAAACAATGTGTCAGCTTCTGTTTTGTGTGTGTGTGTGTGTTTGTTTTTTTTTCAATGCACATTCTGTTCTAAGGAATCTTGATATGAAAATTAGAACATAAGAAGAATTAGATACGCAGTTGTCCATGAATATGATGATATACTAAAAAGGTATTTAAAGCAACACAAACAATTAACTGCTCATCAAGAGGACTAGAGTAAATTGCTGTCTGGTTATTAAAATGGGATGAATTAATCAAATTACAAGTACTTGAAAAAAGAATTGAAAAGAGACCAGTTGCAACATACGTTGTTGAGGCATATTCTCAAATATACTTTGTTTGAAATTACAAAAATTCAAAATTTAAGACCTTGTCGTTAAGACTCGAGGCCACATGAAAATGTGACAGATTCTAACACTAATTAGAAAAAAAAAAAAGATAAAGCAGAATTAGCCAGGGGTCCAAGTCAATGTCAAACTCTTATTTTGAGTGTCATTCAAAAGCTCAATATATAGATATATTTTATGGAAGCTAATGTGCATAGTTGTCACATACTGACATACAGTTGTACTTCCTAGAACAGATTTGGTACAAAATTTGGTGAAGGTCAGTGGTGGGATCATAGTTTAAGCTGAGACCTACAGTCAACTTCGGATACCTCCAATTCGTTGGGACTGAAGAAAATGGTTCGAGGTACGCGAAATTCGAGGTACGCATACGTACGTCGAATTTTCTTCGACTTATCCGACGTTTATCGATGTTCAACATGGTATCTGTTATGGTGCCTACCGATTGTTTGCATGCTTGTCAATTGGAATTGAATCGACTTTTATATGAATGAATTGAATGAAAATCGGAATTGAAATCAACATTTCAGAAATTAAGATTTTGATGGCCCTATCGCACCACCAAAAAAAGTTGGATGTTTGCCTTTACTTTTGAAAATGAACAGCGGTAACCATCGGCTCCGTAAGACATGTAAGATACTAAAATAAATGTCGAATATTTGCTCATACTTTTGGAAATGAAAAAAACGATAAGACTCAGCTCCGTATGGTGCCAAAACTAATGTCAGATATTTGATTTTGCGTTTGGAAATGAATAAGGATAATATTCAGCTCCGGAAGACGCTGAAATAATGTCGATTATTTGCTTTGACGTTCGGAAATGAAAAACAATATTCAACTCCGTACGATGGTTAGATAAGTGTCGGATGTTTCCTTATACTTTCGAAAGAAAATAGCAATAACATTCGGCTCCGCAAGATGCTAAAATAGTTGTCAGATGATCGCTTTTATGTTCGGAAGTTGCAGTAATATTCTGCTCCGTACGATGCTAAAATAACTGTCTGATGTTTGCTTTTAAATTTCGAAATGAATAAGAGGAACATTCAGCTGCGTTCAATGGTAAAATTAATGTTTGATATTTGCTTTGACGTTCAGATATGAGTAACAATAACACTCAACTCCTTACGATGATAAAATAAATGCTTGATGTTTGCTTTTACGTTCGAAAGTAAATGGCAATAACATTCAGCTCCGGAAGATGCTAAAATACATCTCGAATGATTGCTTTTACGTTTGGCATGTTTGGAAGTGAATAGCAGTAACATTCTGCTCCATATGATGGTAAAAAATATTGGATATTTGCTATTACATTTCGAAATGAATAACAGTAACATTCAGCTACGTTTGATGGTAAAATAAACGTCTGATGTCAGCTTCGACGTTCAAAAATGAAAAACAGTAACATTCGGCTCCGTACGATGATAAAATAATTGTCAGATGATTCATTTCACTTTCGGAAGTGGACAGCAGTAACATTCGGCTCCGTACGATGATAAAATAAATATCGTATGTTTGAAATGAATAACGACGGTAATATTCTGCTTCGTTCGATGCAAAAATGAATAACAGACTGTTGCTTTTACATTTGGAAATGATTAACGATATTAATCCGCTTAGTTAGATGCTGAAACAAATAGCGGATGTTTGCTTTCACGTTTGGAAATGGATAAGGATAGCATTCAGCTCGGTAAGATGATAAAATGAATGTCGGTTGTTTGCTTTTACATTAAAAAATGATTAACGGTAATATTCGGCTCCCTAAGGTGCTAACAGACTAATAAATGTTGGATGATTGCTTTTACAATAAGAAATGAATAACGGTAACTTTCGGCTCTTTACAATGCTAAAACAAATGTCGGGTGCTAACCAATGTCGGCAAATGCTCCCACTTTTTCATTTCAAACGTAAGTTTTGACCTCCTAAATATATAGGCATCAACTTTTATAATAATCTATACGCCTATTTGTTAAATCTCAAACACAGAATAAGATGATTGGATTTTCTATTCATGTGTTTTAGACATGGGCATCTGTATCACTTTAATAATGCTTAATATTCATTTTTCTTTGTTTAGTAGGACCGATTTAGTTTTTCTAATGTTTTTCTCCATTTTTTTTTGTGTCGCCAGAGTTTAATTTCGAGTAAATTCGACCACCAAAAAATAAAAATCAGTGATACTGGTGGCCCGATAAAAGTTAGTGTGGAGCCTTGTCTATTCTATTCTTTGTTATGCTCGGTCTATACTTCCACATCATATTCCACAATATTTTCATAATCGCATTTGCTGAAAAAAAAAAAATCAGTGCTTGCGTTCTCAGGGAAGAATAAATGAAAGATACATGTACTTTGTGAAAGGCAAGAAAAAAGTTTTTAAAAAGTCACTATGCAGGAGATTGATGTAGGGATAGTGGACCGTGATTAATGCCAAAGATATTTTTTTTTTTGTCAGCTGTGTACCGGGTATTTCTTTGGGCGCGCGATTGTTCTGGTCGGGAATATTTACAGTCGAATGTGAAAAGATTCGTGACATGTCTTCTTCGCTGTCCACGCGCGCTTAATCGGAGATGCTGAGTGATGTTTGCAATTTCGATTCGAGCTACATGCTGGGAAAAACAATAAGTTAATTAAGTTCGGGACAGTAGATTTCACTTCGAGGTAACCGAACTTCTAGTTATTTTCTTCGAGCTACGCGAATTTTAATACACGGAAACTCCATAGGAACAATCGGGACTTTCATTTTGCCCCCGAGGTAAGTGATATTCGGCTTACACGGTGTATCCGACGTCGAGGTATCCGGAGTTGACTGTATATTGTATAAAGTGTAAGTTCAGGTATCATGGATATAAGCACTTTTGGTGAGATAATGAGACACCTCTTATCAAATATGAAAGAGCATGTAAGTTTAAGAGGGATTCAACATTTATTTGGTGAACATTGTTTTGAATGGCTGAGATACACCAAAACAGAGCAATCTTAGTAAAATGTGGGACCCCACCTTTTATTAGGATCCCTTTGTTTTACTTTGTTTTTGGACATCTCAGCCATTCAAAAAACGATTTTCAACAATAAACTTTTAATTCCTCTTAGAATGGTATGCTCCGTATTATTTTGTAAGTGGTTTCTTTGTATCTCACCAAAAGTTGGAAGTCCAATCCTCATCTCCACCAATACTATACTATCCCTTTAACCATCGTGACTATTACAGAATGTTGTTATTTGGGGTCATAATGACAGCACAAATGTTTTCCACTTCTTTGCTGACTTCGCGACAGAGGCTGGATGCTGAGGATCCAGAAAGTCGACCAGAGTCAGAGGGAAGATGATTCCGATCAGGGCTCACCGTTGCCAGTCTTTGTTGTCATCTGTACCAAACTGAAGAAGATGGGTGCAGTTCACACACCGGTATTAAAATAACTCATTCTCTTCTCTGTGTTTCACTCAGCCATTACCAACAGTTGACTAATGTCCTTTAAATGCTTTTTACATGTAGTTGTGTGTTTTTTTTTTAAGGAGTCTTGTACAGCAAAAGCCTTTGCCCACAGATATTGAAAGCAGTCTCATGAATTTTACATTAGTTCTTCCTAAAAGCGTGCAATGAAGCAGTCATTTTATTGCTACGTACCTGTAGCCCACAAAATTTGACCCTTTTTGGGGGGAAATCCCCCTTTCCCTCCCCTTCTCCCCCACCCACGTCCTCTCCCAACAGATCCTTGAAGTGAGCATGTCAGAAGGGAGAACCCCCAGCCGAGTGACGTCAAAGGATGAGGTGCGTCAGATGGTCAAAGATTTTCAGGATTATGCCATAGTGCAGGACAGACTGCGCAAAGAGTGAGTGCTCAGGAGCCCTCGTCAATTCATGTTCTCTGTCTCCATTTCTTTCTCTCTAGCAAGCAAGCCTAGCTTCCTTCTTCTTCCAAAGAAGTAGATAATGATGTCAAAATACCACATGGCAATGTATATTTACTTCAATGTATTGGTGGAGATATATGGCAGTCATTTCTTGAATTCCTTTTACTTAGTTTAAGCCCTCTTTCAATATTCACAGAGTTTTGGGACAATTCCTGTGAGTTTCTTTGTAAACCATTCCAATTCCATGTACCTTTTCATTTGCGTTTAGACCGTAATCATCTTGTATCCTTGTATCCTTGTATTTTGCTTGTTTTGTTTGTTTATTTGTTGTCACTCGTATTGTCTTGCAAATGTTGAATAAATAGTAGTAGTAGTAGTAGTAGTAGTAGTAGTAGTAGTAGTAGTAATGATGATGATAATAATAATAATAATAATAATAATAATAATAATAATAATAATAATAGCAATAATAATAGCAATAATAATGATAACAATAATAAGAGTAATAATAATAATTAATATTAGTTTGATTCTGAGTAAGTAAATACCACAATATCAGAAAATATTTAGATAGAGCACCTCAACACAAGTATATCTGGCTTGGACCGGCACAATAGCAACTTGCTCAAAATGTGAAAGAAATAGAAGTATTCAGCACAAATAGTGGCCATGACGTGTGTAGTGAGTTCAGAATTGTGGAAAAGAGAGCTCCAGGCAATACATAGGTGTAGAGTGATAGAGTTTTATCAATGCATGCAACAAGAAAAGCACTTCGAAGGCGCAGACCTCTGCCAAGCCAGCAACTCGTTTCCACAAATACATGCTATTCCCAATATAAAAGCCTTTTGTTTACTGTATGTCATCAGCAGAACACGCACTTTTAGTCCAGGCTAGAAGGCACCTAACCTTGTTTTTTGATATGTACAATGTTTTTTTATGGATTCTTGTCAATTCGAGGATGCTGATTCCAAATCCGATTGATGCCACTCGCGTAACCTTGAGCATTTTCGACAAAATGCAAAAATTCAAAATGGCCGCCAGATATGCTAATTTGGCTGTGATAATCGTAATAATGTGCATTCTATGACCAATCATTCCACTAAACTTTGTACATTTCTATTTCCAGAGTTACTCCATCTGCATTTGCAAGATAATTTTCATTTCATATAGGTTCATTTAGAATTTAAAGCTCATTTTCAGTTCAAAATGGCCGCCACTCCTATGCTCATGTAGAATATGAATGGCAAAAAAATATGCATGGAAATATAACACAAATTTACTGTATTTCCAGTCCAGTACATATACGCTGTTATAAAGTGTAGCAAGTGCAATACAAATATGTTATAATTTAGGAGTACCGCCTTGATATTATCAAGCAAACTTGATTTTCTTCTTGAATTAAAACAACAACAAAAACTGGTGAAGGCATAAACGAAACTGTCCAAACGCAACACCGTACAAACTATTCATTAAACATCAACCAAGGAGCAATGTGAGGTACCTCTTTCAGTTCTCTCACAGTTCTCAGGTGTTTATAATAATACACTTTGACATCATGAGGTCATTCAGTCTTGTCTTAACACTAAAACTGTCATTTTTATTGTCTTCAAAGATCTCTTTAATTGGATATTTGGTAGCAGGCGACATCAGCCCCAGATTTGCAGGATTATCAGGCTAAAGATGCACATCAGTCCTGCAATTGCCTTAATTGCAACCACATCTGATTATGTTCAGCACTTCCTCAGGGGTCAGAGGGTGATTATTTGCCATAGAAACAGGATGAAGACATGAAGACTTGCTTCACCACCCGTTGAAGCCCTTTGGCTTTGTTGCCAGGCCAGAGACAGCGTTGTAGATAACTTGGGTGGCATCAGAGATGACATCAGACCAGCATTTGCACCAACCTGTTTTGGGGTCAAAGCTTTCAAGTGACCGGAGGTAAATCTAGGTTGGCTTGTGGGATTTCAGACGCATTGATAGCAGGTTGTTCAGGAGAGCATTTCATGAAGCGTTTCATCAGATTTTTTTTTTGGACGAACTGTTATAAGCTACTAAAATCCTTGCATCTGACTGGCTGAGAGCAGACAACTTTGTCAGACAAATCGCTTTATGAAATGCCCCCAGGTTATCGTGATTGGAAGGTCAGGGTGTGCTTTGACGGCACTGGTGACACTTGCCATCCTTTCCTTCCAGTGTAAGGAGGGAGAGTGATCGAGTGCAAGTGAAGAAGGATGGAATTCCCTCGCCTATACTTGGAAGGCTTGCCACAGAAGGCTACCTTGAACATATAGCGTTGGCAAGATGGTTACTAAGATGGAAGGCATGGGCCTGATGGTAATCTTGTAAAGGTTGAGGTAAAGTCTCCAGAAGGTGAAGTACTCCTCTATTGTCTTGAGATGGGTCAGTACTCGGCTGATGTCATCCAAGGACCTTCTATGAGACGTAAGGGCAAGATTATCTGCACGAGCAAACTTCCTACCTGAAGTGATTGTCATGTCACCATGTATATTATGTTAAAAAGGAATGAAGTTAGTTTACAGCCACCCTGGAGGAGGCCCTTGGTTACCTCGAGCAATCCTGAATCTGCAAGTGCTGAAGATTAAAGACAAGCAGTGTGAAGTTGTTATAGCATTGCTTTCAGAATGAGGCAGCACTTTATAGATCTCAGAGGCTCCCTTGACATCTCTGTGGATGGTTGCTGGTAAGGTTGGGCTTTGGATCTTCTGTAAAGGAGTGCTCAAGCAAGTCCCCATGTGTTCACCATGTCTCTATGGCAAAATCACCCAGTGACCGCTAAGTCTCTTGTAAGGCAATTGTAGGATTGCAGGGGTCGTGGAACCGAGGGCTGGGCAGCAGCAGAGGTGGGGCAAACAGGTGTAAAACAAGCCCCTTGATTAAATTGGACCCATCCAATTACAAGTATCATGAATCACCTGTATTGTATTAACATTGACAAATATTCCATAATTCCACAATATTCATCGTTGAAGGAAAGGTGTGAGCAAAGTAGGCCCTACTCGTCTCCAGACAGAAAAAGTGTCAATTTTGCAGTGGCAAGCACAGAATTAAGATTACCTGATGGTATTGTGAGCGTGTTGAGTGATAATAGGTGCCTACTTTATGAGGTCAATTCTGTTTCAGTAGGAGTAACTAGGGGTAAGACAGACTTTTCTCCTGATGGACGTAGCAATGCTCCTGACAACGACTCACTCTTATGCGTCTTTCAGCATATGCGTCAAGTCCATTACACAGTGACTGCATTCAAAATAAGACTACTGTGGTGAGATGACTTTCTGTTTACCATAAAGAATAAAATATGGTGGATACTGCTATCAATACTTTACCAAAGTCTTTGTAATCCTCCAAGCACAAGTCCATGCTGTTACATTTTAACCAGCCTTGAGCGAATAGGTAAAATCACACAATCGCAGAACCAGCAGTAAATCTGATGTACGATATTGTGGTCATTGGTGGTTGTCGTTTGTATTTTCAAGCAAATCAAATTCTGGTTTAACATGAAAAACTTTTAGGCATTTTGTTTATTTCAGAGATTTGACGGGAAAGTGAGATGTCAGGAAGTTAGATGGTCCCTTTTTTCCTCTTTCCTCCTGCCTCATGTTCGTTCTCGGATGAGGGGATTGAAAAGTTTGTAAAATATCGCTTTCAGATAATGTAGAACAGGACAGTTACTTTGAAATTTCATTTGTGTCATCATCTAAGATTCAGTCTTTGAAGTCACTAAATCAGAGTGAATATTATGATGCTGAACATCTCAAGGCAAAAAAGTATCAAATGTTCATATCTAATAATTTTTGATAAGCGATCTTGATGTTGGCGTCAATTCAAGTTTCGGTGTGTTTTTTCCCCAATTTTTAGGGAAAAATCCAGATTGAGGTAGCAAATTTGGATGTTTGCATCACAAATAAAACAGCTTTTTATTTGTAACAACCTTCTGATGTATAATCAGCACCCAAAGTAAACAGTGTAGCTGCGTGACAGAAAAAAATAAAGAAAGTTTGTTTATTTCCATGTACATTTTGCCGTCCATATTGTACAGGGTTTTCTGAGTGGCATCCATTTTGAAGTTTTGTATACAAGAACATAATATAAGGATACAAACGATACGTTTTCTGTTTGTTTGTTTGTTTTGCAAGTGGCACTCATCAGATTTGTATTCCACATGCAAAACTTGATAACAGCATAGGTATGTGACTGGAAATACAGCAAATTCCTTTTCTATTTCTATGCGTATTTTTTGCCATTCATATAGTACGTGAGTGTAGGAGTGGCGGCCATTTTGAATTGAAAATAAACTTAAATACTAAATGTACCTACTTCAAACGAAAATTTTCTTGCATGTGCAAATAGAATTATGTAAGGAACAAAAATTTTAAAAAGTTTGATGGAATAACCAGTCATTCAATAGACATAACTGGGACTATCATGACCAAATAAGCATATCTCCGGCCATTTTGGATTTTTGCATTTTGCCGAAAATGCTCATGGTTACGCGAGTGGCATCAATCGGATTTGGAATCAGCACCCTCGAATTGACAAGAAACCATCAAAAAACATTGTATATATCAAAAAACAAGGTTAGGTGCACTTTCTATGGAGCCTAGCCTGGACTATTTAGTGCGCATTTTTATGTAAACCTCTAGAGCTCCCAAGTTCATTGACCTTGTATGCCAAAAGATTTAAAAATCCTTCAAAAAATCATAAAAATCCCTGGATTACTACCAAATTTTATTCATCTGTTCTTATGAGTCATTATCAACTTTTGCTGCAAGTTTCATTCAAATCCGTTAACAACTTTTCGAGTTTAATATTTTGCAAACAGACAAACCAATGTTGATGAACACTTTGATGACCTCCTTCCTTGGCGGAGGAGATACAGTGTAACAACAAAATTTGCAACAAAAAGTTTGTGTGTATGTAATGAAGTGGGCAATTATTGTGGAGCTTGTGACTCTGGTCGAGTCATATCCAGCTGAATTTGGTACTACATATAATTTTGAACTCTGGATTATTCATTCATGAGTCATGTTAGACCTGAGCCCTGTTTTATGAAGAGTTATAATTGATTATAGTTGATTTCTATCTTAGGTCAACAGCAGCCTGTGTGTTAACGAAAATTATAATCAATTATATCTTTTGATAAAATGGGGCCCGGAAGTATGACAAGTTTTTTTCCAGTGTCTGGCCCCCACTTTAATCTCTGCGGTAATGGGCATGATTTTTACTTTAATCCCACGCATACAGATCCCTGTGTGGTCAGCCGATGTCCATGGATCTCTGGGCACCAAACAGCAAGTATCCTCGTTACACCATGCACATTGTTGACAGGCCCAAGGGGAAAACGTTGGAGAAGAAATTTGCCATCTTCATTGTCCCACAAGGAAGGTGAGTTGGTAACAGGGGTCTTTATTCTTCTTATTCTTCTTCATCATCTTCTACACTATTTTCACAACTACCACTACTACTTCTACTCCTCCCTCTCATTCCCTTCTCCCACTTCTATTCTTCCATTTTTTATTTACTGTAAAATTCTGTTTATACGGCATTCTCGGACTTTGGGACTTGGACTTGTCCAAAGAAAAAGAAGAAAATGATTAGCAATAGTGATGACAATTTACTGGCTTAAGAGACAACTTGCCTGAGCAGATGATTCCTTCTTTCGATTTCCCTCTCCCTGGCCCCTCTCATCTCGTACTTGGCTCACTCGGATCTTCACCGTGGCCCCGATCCCATGAATGATTGGGGAGGGGGGGAGAGGAAGGGGGAAACACTCTAACAAACAACAAACCACTGGCTAGCAGCCAGGCATGTCGTATAAGGTGAAGGAAATATGCTCACCATGAAGAATTAGAAGAACAGCCATAGCCGATAGAGGGAAACTTGACATCCTAGCATTCAAGCCAGGCCAGGCTGGCGGCAAGATCGTGTGTAAATTACATTGAAGGGGGCCCTGGGTATCTTTTTTCTCTTCTTTTTCTATTTCTTTTTCCTTTTCTGTTCCCTTTCTCTCCTTCATCCTTCCCCTTCCTCTATTTCTCCATTTTCTTTTTTGTTTTCTTCTCCTTCATCTGTTTTTATTATTTAGACTTTTATTGCTGCACTTGCTTCTCCTTTTTTTTTTCTTCCTTTCATCTCCCCATCCATCTTTTCCATTTGCTAATGCCTCTGCCATGCAGTGTCTCTGGAGGCATTATGTTTTTAGGTTTTCTGTACATGTGTCAGTCCTTCCATCCATCCATAGTCAGTTTTGTGTATGACATAATTTAAGAACCGTTTGAGGTATTGGTATGGAGATCAAATTTAGCATAAGTGTGTTTGTGTGGAGAAGTGGTTCCTATCAGCTTGTGAGGGCGCGCATGCTCAAGATTAAAGGTCATAGACCAAAGTCAAATTTTTGTATTCTACTATTTCCCCCCATATCTCTGCAATGCCTGAACGTACTGAGTATTTTCATGAAACTTAGTGCATACTATAAATTACCAGATAAAGCTTCTCGAGTGAAGTTTTTGGACCATGGGGTCAAAGGTACGAAATCAGGTGAAAATTCTAAAATTTCACTCTTTTTTCCATTATCTCAGAAATGGCTCGAGGTACATGTGTACAGTGTATGTTATCTTCATGAAACTTTAATAGTAAATGCACGGATATACATGTATTGTCTATTAAACAAAGATTCTCTTTGGAAGTTTTTGGTCATGAGGTCAAAGATCAAGGGTCAAAAGAGAGGTCAACAAGCGTATTAAAAGTAACACTGTTTAATGCTGAAATTACAATATTTTCTCCACACTTTGGAAATGATATAACATATCCACTTGATCAAACTTGGTATTTTGTACATGTGTTGGTGCACAATGATTCTAAAGGGAAAGATTTAGTCCAAGAAGTCAAAGGTTAAGTGAAAATGCGAAAATGTCACTGTTTTTCATATTTTGAAAGTAGCTCAAATTAATGTCATGAAAATTAGTGTTTGAGAAAGTTGTGGGCCAAGGGGTCAAAGGTCAAGGACCGAATGTCTGCCCAATCATGTCAAACTGTCATCTCACATTGTCATGATGTACTGAATACAAATCTATCTAGGAGAATAGTGCAATGTAGCAGAGGCATACCCAGACCTCCTAACCATCCTGAATTTAGAGGAAAGAATCTGAATTTTGACCATATTTAGCTGTTGATTCAGTAGGAGTCTCCTATTTGTCTTGATAATGTTGCAGCACGCTCTATGGGAACTGCTCTTCTTTCCTACTTTTGAGCCAAGTTATCCCTGTTTTTCAGTCAGAAAGGTTGGATACGTAGATCTCTGCATATGTACCACATGACCTTATAGTTTTCTCCAGCTTCTTCAAGTCTTGTTTTACTTCTTCTGCTCCTTCTTCTTCTCCCTCCTCTTCGACTTCTTTCACTGTGTCTTCATCTACTCAATGTCATCGTCCCTTCTTTTTCTTGTCCTCCGTCTACTCCTCACTTCTTGATCATCTTCACATCTTTTAATCTTCACTGTCGTGCTCCTTAACTGGATTATGTTTATGTCCTCACTGTGCTGGAGCAATGATGTGCTCACAGTTTGAACGCACCCAAAGAGAATTGAAAATATAAATAGCAAAGGAAGAATATGACTTCACCCAGGGCAGAGGTCAGGACTGAATAAAGTCTGAAGTATACAGCGTATCAAAGTTCTTTGCTTGATATCATTAAGGGGTTTTTTTTGGGGGGTGGGGTTGGGGTGAGAGAGGGGGTTTCTTGGAGGAGGAATAACACAATGTGCCATATCAATAAAAAGTGTGTGTTACATGCCTTGTACATGAGGAAGTATGAAGTACAAGTATACCCAATGCAAACACACCAGCCTCATTCACGTCCAACCTGCCCTTCCCCTTTGAACTATCAGGGGGTGTGTCATCGCATTGATAAGAGTGTCTAAAGGTGTTTCTGCTCAGGTATTTGTGCAGTGCCTTGTTTTGGGTTCCATGATAGCCTGGCATGTCTTGGTAGTTTTTACTGACTTGGGTGTCATATAGTGGTGTCACTGCCAAAAGAAGGACTTAAAGTGTCCCGTGCTCATTCTGTTTGAGGTACTAGTATGTCCATCACATTCTGCATTATGTTGTTTTTGCTGCATTCATCTGAGTGCTGTTTGCGTAGAAAAGTCATATATCTTTGGTTGATAAGATGTAACAGAGTAATAGTGCAGTTGTCTTGAATAAGTCATATTCTTCACAGGTCATGGTTATCACACCATTTTTTTTCTACACCATGGTTCACCATGTTCCATGGTAAGATAGGCTGTAGAACATAGCCAGTGATAAATGTGTACAGTAAAACATGATATATTTGCAGCATGACATTTTCGCAAACTGGAGCCGACAGCCTTTTTTCTCAGCATGAAATTTTTGTGAATTGCCACTGGCATTCAATGCATATACATGTAGTGTAGACAAGAACTTTCACATGTATGCATTTTAATTTCATGAATCTTGATGCTCACGAAATTCGCAAAAGTAAAATGCATATGAACATTCCTTGTTTTACAGTAATTAGGTCATAGAAGTGATGATTCATGAACTCTGTGTAACAGGCAAGCACCTACTTGGTCAGTGTCAAGCTCAACATGTACAACCTGTAGTAAAAGATGAGCTGATATTGCTGTATTTCCCACAGACACCTGCTTGAGTATGCTTGTGACTAGTCTTCCGTGGGTTAATATGTTTGGTGCTTGACATTGGTATGTGGTACACAGGGTAAAATCCATTGTACTATTTGTAAAAACGATGTGAGTTTCATGTTCAAGCTGAGTGAATGTATTCAAACGCTAGGCCTGTTCTTTAAATTCAGCGACATGTAAAGTACAGAACAGCTCACTAGGGGTATTAACAATGGCATAACATGTACAATTTGTGCATTTTCACATTTACAGTGTGCATCTGTAAAGTATAATTATAAGCACGATCACATAATTTCATGCAGAGAACCGTGTTATTATGAAGATCTAAATACCATGATTTTTATTTTGTTGTATCAGGGCAGCCTTTCATGAAACTTTGCAGTCGCTGACAACTGTTGTAAGCTAATGAAACCCTCCCATCTGATTGGCTGAGAGCAAATTTGTCAATGGAAATTACTGACTTGTAAAACACTTGATGAAGTGCCTCCCAGGTCTTTCACAATATCATGGTATGGAAATAAAGAAATGCATTGTGTAAAGACTCGGGACTGGCAAAGTCCCCATGTTACAAGAGGGTTTTGATCTGACCTTGTCAAAAAAATAATGTGTGTCCACTTCTGTATCATACAGAAAATTGTATATGTACAATGGTTTCTTATCTGTTACTGGGTGAGAATGCAAGAAGTACCACATGTAAAAAAAAATTACAACGGGACCCTCCGCAATGATAACTTTGAAGATAGTGAATCAATCCAAATACAATTTCAAAGTATGAAATTAACTCATTTCCCACATCTTGATACAGAAATCTCTGTTCGATTTGCTTCAGTGGACAAAGAGAAATGAGGAATTTTGGAGAGCATGTCAGGAATCTCTTCCCTCCAAGTTCTGTCTATTGTGTTCACACACAAGAGCATCCAAGTGCTAAACTTGGAAAAATCAGACTCGTGACATGCTTTACAACAATCCACATTTCTTTATGACTGCTTAAAGGGAAGGTAAACCCAAAGAGCAATGTGGATTGAGTGAAAGCAGCAACATTAGTAGAACACATCAGTGAAAGTTTGAGGAAAATCGGACAATCGATGCAAAAGTTATGAATTTTTAAAGTTTTGGTGTTGGAACCGCTAGATGAGGAGACTACTAGAGGATAATGACGTATGAGCGGACAACAATACAAAGAAAATATAAAGGAAATTCAACAAAAATTCACTTTTCTAGAATTATGAAAGAGCAATGGACCAACCTCTTTCAGAAAGCAGGGGGAATAATTGCTACCCTTTACATATGTCAATATCAAGTTGATGGAATTTGTAATTTTCATGAAAAAAAGGATTTTTGTAGCATTTTCTTTATATTTTCTTGGTATTGTTGTCCACTCATACGTCATAACCTCTAGTAGTCTCCTCATCCAGTGGTTCCAACACCAAAACTTTAAAAATACATAACTTTTGCATCGATTGTCCGATTTTCTTCAAACTTTCACTGATGTGTTCTACTAATGTTGCTGCTTTCACTCAATCCACATTGCTCTTGGGGTTTATCTTCCCTTTAACCAAATTGAATGGGGTTTTCTGCAAAATAGAGCTAAGATGTTATATTTCAAGACCCTGAAGTAGCATTTAGACAATTTAATCATATTGGGTGTTATCAATGCGAAAATCTGATTGTAATTTTTTTTTGGGGGGGGGCATACTGTAGTGAGGTACTGCATGATATTTACTTTTGAGATGGCCTTTTTCCCTCCCCAACAAGAAATCAAAACGAGTCTGAGCAAAATCAATATGGACAAATATTAACGACTGCATATAAAGAGCATCACCTGGGGCAGTTGACGAAAATTGTGCCGCCCAGTTACAGAGCTGTGTGTTTTCTGCGTACAGTATTATTGTGATGTCAAATCGTAGGGAGACACAGTGTAATTCTACCAGCGTACCCTTTCAGAGATCCTGAATATACACGGAAGGATACTGGGGTATAGCACGTTCAGGTGATCTACTGGCATATGGTTGCATCTCTCTATGTTCCGTTTTTCTGTCACTATTTGTGCAGCTGTAAACCTGTTGAGGATGGACTGATTTTGCTACAACATGCATTTTCCATAGACACTTGCCCGAGTATACTTGGGACTAGTCCTCAATGGGTTAAAGAAGCCATGTTTATGTAGCTTCCACTTGGCAAATTATTGCAGGTCAAGAGAAGCATCTGAGCTGACGTGTCGTTGCAGTGGCAGGCTTGATTTCGTTCCTTGTTGCGTGTAGGCTAACTGTTAATAGGACAAGGACTTCACTGCTGTCAGAAATGTCCATCAAATTCTCTAGCAAGTCTCTCAGTATTTTAAGAGTTTTATGTACCGTAAACGTCCATATTTTTGTGCAGTTCATTTTTCGCACTGAGATATCCATACTCTGCAAAACCCAAAACAAATTACACTGAACAAGGATGATGACATAGGAGCCTCACATTATTTCAGAAATGGAGCAATGTAATTCCATTACAATACAAGTTCACCTGTGTAGAATTTATGCATGCTTTCTTCTTTTGTTCTGCTTCCTCGATCCCCTACTTAAGTTTTCTTACAGTGAGGCTGCCATGTCATCATCCTTTTCATTATAGTTTGTTATAAATTTTGAAAATGTTCTTATTCCTCATCCCAATCACTTTAAATTCTGAAACTTTGTACCCAATAGAACCAATTTATAGTTGCTCATAATTATATGTAAAAGTCTGAAAATCATCTGGAGGTCTCCACTAAAGGTACGTATCTCGTTTGCATTACGAGAGCAGATTAATCAAGCTACGGAACTAGTAAACATGAAGAAAACTAAAAAAACATTTACAGTAATACTCCTACAATACAAGTTTGTCTTGAGATTGTAAGTGTAAAATTACACTAGATATAGCAAGCAAAAAACTTTGCTATTTTCACGCTAGTTTCTTGTCACATGAAATTCACACACACACACACACACAAAATTCCCACACCATGAAAATTTCCACTGTCACAGTAAGAGTACTGTACCGTATGTCAAAAAAAAAAAATTACAACGGTACCCTCATCAACGATAACATAAAAAATGGTGAATCAATCCAAACACAATTTCAGGGTGTGAAAGTATAACTCATTGCTCACATCTTACAGAAAACCCTGTTCAATTTTCTTCAGTGGTCAAAGAGAAATGAGGAATTCTGTAGAGCATGTCAGGAATCTCTTCCCTCCAAGTTCTGTCTATTGTGTGCACACATTAATATGCAGTTCCAAGAGCATCCAAGTGCTAAACTTGGAAGAATCAGACTCATGACATGCTTTACAGCAATCCACATTTCTCTGTGACCGCTTTTGAACCAAAGTGGAATGGGATTTTCTGCAAAATAGAGCTAAGATGTTATATTTTTAGACCCTGAAGTAGCATTTAGATGGATTATTAATATTGGGTGTTATCAATGCAAAAATCAGATTGTAATTTTTTTTGGGGGGAGGACATACTGTGTGTTCAAGGAAAAACTAAAAAAGGACTCTGTGTGAATATCTGCCATGATTTCTATGCCTTCCTCCTTTGTCATGACAGAGAGACTGAATTTCTGTTTGTGAGCCACAAGGGGCGGGGACAGCTGGCCGAGCAGGCGGGGTTTCAGCGTCTGGTTGTCGTGACGCTGCACCGGGGACACACCTACCAATCCATCGACACCATCAAGGCAGAGCTGTCATCCAAGGTCATGGAGCTGGCGCCTGGCGGGATGTCAAACAAAACTCAGGTGAACACTCCGATAGAGGGCGTACTTTGGCAAACGTATTCGGAAGTAGAGGTTTAGTCATTTATGCAGTTTCCAATCAACATCACTATAACGGAAATAGCAAGGGGCTGCCTTGATTGAAAAAAGAAGACAGTGAAAAAAGAGAAGAAAAAAAGGTATGTTGAACATGGGACCTTTTGTAGCTAATAATCATTTATTAATGTCTATGTAATAGAGCTATAATTGAAATGGCTAAGGGCTGCATTGAATGAAGAAAAAAAAAAGGACAATCCATGGATCTTTCCTCTTTTCTCTTGAAAATTTTTCTTTCGATGCAGACAGCATTGCCAGGGCACCTTTTTCAGGGAACTCTTTCTTTCTTTCTCTGTCTGTGTGTGTGTGTGTCTCTCTCTCTCCTTATTGTAATAAATATAATGTGGTAATTGAAACTTTGAGTTTGGTGCACTTCTTGTTTTGAATTTTACAATTTACCACTGCTATGCTTTCATCCTTATGTAAGCAGCTTTTTCCGTTTTTGTTCTGTCACCTATAGAATATACATTCTGACTTTTGCAAGTGCGCAAACTATAATGTAGCAATTACCTGGTAGCTCATTAAAGACATTGTTTACCATTTGCAGATGAAACAAAAACCCAGCTTTAGTGCCTGAAAATAGTTCTAAAATATGAGTTAGGAATAGAAACAACAGTGTGAAAACATTAATCAGTATGATAAATGTTAAGTATTGTTAGATATACAAAATGTGAAAAATAGTTATTATAAAATTGTTTCTAGACTAAGGGCGGACTCACACTGTGCGATTTTTACTGCGATACGCTGCGCTGCGACAATGTGCGATATCGCAGCCTGTTGCACTCTGTCGCAGGTGCTGCGATGTATACCGCACACTGTGCGATTTGTGGCCTACGATTTACACCGTGCGCATGCGTACATCGTACATTATGGCACCTGTTCATCATAAAGAACGGTAACCATGAATGAAGTCACTCGTGAATGTTTGTATATCATCATTATTATTATTATTTTTTTTTTTTTTGGCGACGTTGGTTTGTAAAGTACATGTATGTTCAAGCTTGCTTTTTTTTTTTTTGGTTTGACTTTAAAGTAACTACAGAAATAATAATGAATCAAATAACACTGTACATTCTAAGAAATAAAGTTAATAATGACAGAAAAATGAAATGCCATATTTTGGTATCAATTTGGATCACTGCCTGGATCAAAGCCCCCCCCCCCCCCCTTTTTTTTGGGGGGGGGGGAGGGTGGGGTGGTTGTAGGATTCTTGATCATTGGAAATAATCATTTACAGCATATTATGCATATTTATGTAATTATAACAATGGGCAGAAATCACAGTAAGGGTGAAAATGTACTGCTTGGCGGAGGTCTGTATTCTCTGAATGCTTTTCTATGGCTTTGGTAGTGGAATTCTAACATTGTGGTTTCTCAAGCACATAAAATATTGTGCTGACATATTTTTCTGGTTGGCCCTTTAAAAATTCACTCTTGTTTTGTGTATGTAATATTACCATCCAGATGTAAGGGAATCACACTTATTTACAATATATATTGATTCACAAATAAAAATGTGACAAGAATAAAGATAATGATATATTCAAGTCATTAAATTAGATATACAATATAGATTAATTGATCACAATTAAAGTCAATTCAATGGTTTATTTATTTTCATCATCAAAAAAGAAAAAGAGAAGATGGTACAAAGCGGTACAAGTTGTTGGTTTGTCTTTATATAACATGACTACAGCTGTATGCTTCAATTAGTTCAATACAATTGTACTGTCAACTTCTAAAAGCCAAAAAAAAAAAGCAAAACTAGTAGGAAAAGCAATATCATAATTGTGCTGTACAATTCACATATACATACTCTAGTATGGATGTCATAGTTCTTAATAGTATCACACAAAGTGACCAAAAACATCAACTTCCATTTCTTTTCCACATAAACAATGAATAAATTCAGTCAACTTGAACATCTACAAGAAGTTCAGCTCAACGAGTTACCATTACAATTTGCACGCGACAACTACCTATGCCACTACAATTTCCCAAATAATGTTGCAAAAACAAACAAAGAAACCTCAGAGAGCAAATTGCTGCAATCTAACATACTCTACAAGCAATGTTTACAGTTAGAGTTTATGTACAAAGGTACATAAACACTTACTGTGAACATACAGTGTATTTTGGAAAATGCCAAAATGAAATGATCATACCAGCATCCGAAGGGGTGCTTGGAGATGCACTAAATGTGCTACTGGTCCTAATCCAGATTAATCAGACACTGCATACACTGCAAAATACTGTGCAAAGCAGCCATTTGAATTGAAATTCAAACTGTGTGTAAACCGGCTTGTCAATTGTATACCTTAAAAATGTAATATCATTACCGGAGATCTCATCTTCAACACTGTCCATTTTCTGTCCAACCCAGATTATGTTGGTGCCTACCTTAGACATTCTTTACAAGAAGAAGATGCGCTGGTTAAAATGTGTGGAACAAAAAAAAAGATAAAAGGTTAAAGGCTAGAGTACATGTATTTTTGGTAACACATTTTACTTTCCAGAATTGACTTATAAGCAAGAAATATACAATTGTGTTACCAATATTAAATCAGGAAGATACAAATTAATGGACATTGAATTGCTTTGAATGATAAGGGCAAGTGGCAAATTGTAGCTCACAAATGTAGCAAAGACAACTATAACAATTTGCTCACTCAAACTCTCAGATGTTGAGTCCAGTAATAAATGTTATCCATCGATACAGATAGAGGTATGATAAAAAACAAGCAAACAAACAAACATAACATTTTGTGCAGGGGGGGGGGGAAGATCAGTAGTTAAAACATGTATGATTAAAATACCATGCAGCACTTATACGGCAGCATATATATGACTGCCTAGGAAAAAATAGCCAACTCAGCGCTGTCTGCTGAATTCACATTACTCTAAATTCAGAATTGCACAGTAACATGATTTCTTGTTGACAGCTATAGTACAACTTATTGCAATGATTCATGTGCCATTCTCCATTTTTCTAGTTCAAACATTTCTGGCAATACATGTATCATTGTCAGACTCACATTTTAATACGCTTAGACAAGGGCAATGAAAACACAGTGTGCAATTCCATCATTGTGCAATGATTAAAGCCTTGTTGATGTAGACTGGCGTTATTAGGGTGATTAATAAGTTTACAAAACTAAGTTGTTCAATGGTCAAGTTAAACTAATATTAGAAAACTTACAATAAGCTCTCACGTCCACATAGGCCTAAGGTGTTTTTACTCTGCGCAGTCTTGTGAGTGACGATGAAATATGTCATGTCACTACCACTTTTGCAACAGTACAAGTCATGTACAACAACTTCAAGGTAAAACATCTCTTGAACTTCTGAAGTTTTCCATCGATTCAAAAGAAGTTTTGCTTACATGTTCAGCTCACTGCAAAGTGCGTTGCCGTGGTAACAGCACTAATTGCCCTCAAAATTACGTAACAGCTTTGAGAACAGCTTTCTTCCCCAGTTTTCAAGCCATTAAAACAATGTTTGTCACACACGTTGAGTTTAATGTAAAGTTGCACAAAACATACAATTCTAAACAGTAGTGGAAAGAGTGTTGCTATTGTCTCTGAACATTGTAATGGCCCTCACAAATCAAACAAAATCTTGAGGAGTTTTTTTCCCTCTCCAGTTTTTCAGTGATACAAACAAAACATGGTACATTTGTTGTACTTGATTTAAAGTTGCAGGATAAATTTTAAAGAGAAACTGAAAGTGCATTGCAGGAGTAACAGTGCATAATCGCCTTAAAATTATGACAAAACCTTGCAGATTGAAATTCTTCAGCTGTTTGTTGGTATTTCAGAAAAAAAAAATGACTCACAGTGATTGCATGTAAATTTGACTTTTTCGAGAGTAGCTGTGTTTGTAGTTGAAATAAAACCATTGTAAGTTAACATCAAATGCATGTAAAATTCATGGAAACTTGCACTGATGGTCCAACATAAATGAAAGAATATAGTCAGTCAATATGTCAGTTTCTTCAAGTTCCACCTTCAGGACTGCCTGCTGTAGTAGCTGCCATTTTCCTGCTTTGAAAAGTCACATTTTGTTTCCAGTAAGTCCCAGAGAGACAGCAATGTCATCCCACATCGATCTTGCAGTTACAGGTGTAAGTGTCGAGGTGAACTGCATGACAAGGGCTAAACAAACACAAAAAAAGAGAGCAAAAGAGAGAAAACAGGGGAAATATTAATTGCTACAAAAATGCATAAGGTTCCCTGTGAAGCAAATGTTTGTAGTTTAGGATGCCTCCAACTTTCCGCCCATTTGCTCACAGTGTTTACAGCACTTGAACTACATACATTAGCAACTGACAACCACAGTTGAGTTATCGAGTTGAGTTTTTATGAAGTTCCTCGACCATGGAATTGACTGTGGAATTTTATTTTTCTTGAGAAAGTAAAAGAACAATGTGGCATGTTCTTATTTTATACTTAGAGAACTTACACCTGAATAATCCTTGTTGATGTGATAACTTGAAATCAGCAAATTTCGACAGTGATCTTAGATCTGAACCCCCTGACAAAAAGAAGTATCCCTGGATGATAATTCTGTGAATAAAGCCAACTCAAAATGTTCTTTGAAGTATGTAAATCAAATTTGGGATTTTCAGGTACACCCCAAATACATAAATATGTTGCACTGTCTGTACAGAGAAAAACAAAAACAACAATCATGTTTTTGTTTTTCTTTCTCTATTTGAGGGGTAAAGCAAACATTTTCCATTAGTGCATCAGCAGGGTACCTACTGCTGATAAACTTTTGGTTTCCTTTGCTTCTTGACTCCTCCTTATCTTCTTAGGTTTTGCTTTGACAGGTCCTGCACCTCCTTCTCCTGCTCCTTATCCATCGTCTTATGTGTAGCATTTTAGCCTTTGACGCCTTGCTGGTAGAGTCTTTATCATCTTGTAATTCCTAGTAAATAGGAGAAAAAGAAAAAGAAAAAGAAAAAAACACACAAACATGAATACATATAATATTATTATTGTATTGAATTAGAATGATGAAGAGAGATGCATTTCTCATATGTCTTACAATTGATTCATTCTTTCAGAGAGATGATGTTTTCATTAATTTCTAAAAATTGCTAACAATGAACTGTATTAGAAGTTCTATGAATAAACTATTCATTACTTTTAGGCTAGCATGGATGAAATTTTTATTTTCTTCAAAATACTGTAAAAGACAATTAAATTACACTTTTGAAATAATTTCTTTCTTTCTCTCAACTTAGTGATTTTTTTTTTTTTAATTGTCAAGCCACCATAAAAAGAAAAAGAAACTGATGTATTCACACATGCATTCACATAAAAATTTTGGAGAGTATGAAAAAGTGTTTATTTTATCTTCTAACACATATACTGTACCTCAGTCTCCAAAATTGGTAAGTGATCCTCTTGGCATGTTTGTCCTAAGAAATTGCAGGTAAGAGAGGGATTCATTTACTTCTGCAGGACAACCGGTTGCCAGCTGCTCCTTTTCTGCTCTTCCTTTTCAACATTGTGACAAGCTTGTGTTTGAATTCCTTAGAGATTTCATTTTTATTCAGACCTGTTTAGGGTGACACAAAGGGACAAATATTTTTAGGCATTTATGATAATTACAGTAGACTCTAAATTTACCATTTGGGAAAAAGGACAACATTGGGGAATGAATAGAGTTAACAAAAACATATAGTGACACACAAATTTATTCAACTATTCACCATTGTTGATCAATGGAAATAGCAGAAGAACTTGCATGTAACTCAGAATAACATCATAGAGGCCTGTACATAAGTGCTTCATGAATTCATATATCATAATCATAATTATTTCAGTCATTAACTAGATGCTCTAAGGTCTTAGGGCCTGAAAGCTAAACCAAATTACACTATGCATTACATATAGTGTATTTAGTACAAGTATGTCAATATACATGAGTAACACATATGACGCATAGAGCATTTGTTTCCTACAGTCTGCAATTTTGGATAATTCATGATTGCCCTTGAATGATGTTTTATATTCTGCAATCAAACTGCAAGTACAATTTGTATACCTACAGATTGGGGCAGGGTCTTTGATGATTTCAGACTGAGAGTTCATTTTGATATACTTTGTTATGAAATTAAAGGGCAATTAAAGTTAACAGAGAGTATGACACGTATACCGGTAGTACCGGTACAGTGTATACTGTATACTATAGCCTTACCAAGTGCTGTGCACAGCACGTTTGTGACTTGCTGAGGCAGCAACGACAAGGCTGTGTTTATTATCGACACAGATTAACAAATGACGCGCTACCAGATAATCAAATGCTTTGTAGCACTAGTCTGTAGACCTGGGCATGAACATGTTACAGCCTCATACAGTAACAACTTTCAGTTTGGAGTGCATGATTGATCATCACATAAAAACTCGCAGTGACAAACATGGATAAAATGTTAATCACCTAGTTACCTACATGTAGAGAGGGTCACTTCACTGCATTGCAATTGTGTGGGTGTGTGTTTCTACAATTCTAGACTACAATTTCTGTACAAATCTCCAAGAACAATTGATCAATCAAAGTTACCTCAGCTCCATTTAGGCCTTATTCTTAAAAATCTAGAGTGCTATTATACTCCTGCCCTAGTTAGGCAATTTCCATGAGACTAGACCCTATGTCTACTCTCCAAAAAAAAATGTTTTGGAGGATCCGAGAGCTGTCAAAGATTTTTTTTTTTTAATGTCATTAAACTCCTGCGTACATATTGTTTATTTTTTGTCTAGGATCTGGATTCATACTGCTTGTAACTATATAGCAATGGATCTCAAATATACAGTGTAGGTCTAACGCCTAGAGTTCTAATTCCTCTAATCGTTTAATACAAAATGTAAGCCTACGGTTCTAGACCACCAAGGTCGAAGCCCAGGGCAGGAAAGGCTAGCACAGCTACTGACAATCTAGATCCAGTAGGTGCCTAGGCCTAAGTAATAATCTACACTGTATTTCTGTAGTCATCACTAGCTTAACCAGAGTAGGCCTACCGTATGATTTTGAAATCCACGAGCACATTTTTGGAAAAAAAAAAGTAGACCCATCTAACGTTAGTACCCTTACGGTAGATCACCGTAAGCTATGTTAGGGAGTAGAAACATTACTATCGTTTAATGTTGTAGAACGGGTCTAAAACTAAGAAGAAGAAGCCTGCTGACTGCGAGTAGTGCCAACGTTAGTGCATGCTATGACTGCTACTGCCTAGTGCTTTATTAGATCTAGTGCTTAGGGTCTAGACTAACCCCAGGACACTCCATGTACACAGTTTACTGTCCTGTGTGTTGGGGCTGGTCACAGTTAGGTCTAGACTAGCCTGACCAGACAGCTGTGCACAGCACAGCAGTCGCTTCGCGACAGCGGCTGCGTCTAAGTCAGGTCTAGACAGACTAGTTAATCTATCGGGCCTAAGACTTAAGAATGTAGATTTCTAGAGATCTTATCAGTTACATCTTAACGTTAATGGGCTAGACTTTCAATATCAATATCCTTTCCTATCAACGTGTAAAAAAATTATTTTGATCTCTCTAACTGTTGGTTAGGTTACTCTTTTTCAAAGTTAGACAGAAATCACGTATAATTACTAACGTTAGGCCCTAACGTTACTTTTAATAGCTGTTTACGTGTTAGTGTTCACGTCCACGTCAGTCGATCCAGTGGCAGTGCAATACTAAGCTAATATGGTCTAGACTTAGATCTAGGGCCTGTCCAGACCAGGGGCCTAGTTAGTACAAACGTTAGTAGTAGTAGTAGTAAATTTATATCCTGTAAATTTATGTCGATTTATTAAAATTCGACTGGAACAGGTATCATATGTAGGGATCTAGCGTTAGCAATAGCCTAGGCCTAGAAGTAGAACCACTTCTAGGCCCACACACGTATTTAGGCATGGCTAGATATGGGTCTAGATTATAGTATACTCAGTAGGGCCTATGTATAGTATAATTTAAACATTAACGTTAGATCAATTCACACTTTTGACTTAACAAGTTAGTCCAAGGGCCAAGGCTATGCATACAGTACCGGTCCGGCGGTACGCACACAAAATTTTAACCAACCCACAGACTGTTTAATCTGCCCTCGGTCAAACTCTATACATGGGACTACGTATGGACCAAACAACTGCGATGGACGCGACAAGCCCATATTCATGGTAGAATTACTCACGATTACATTCTAAGTCGTTGTAGAACTCCCTCCTAATTTCATCTTCGTCATCATGTTGAGGCAGATCGGTGAACAAATGTGGAATGTAGGAAGCATATCCAGCCAAATCTTGATTAGTACGTCTTCTACCACCTTGCTTCACTGAAAGTATTCGATCATCGTCGCAAGCGATTGTCGCAGAATTTTGAACATGTTCAAAGTTCTACGATGGGGCTGCGATCCCTGCGATAGCCCCAAATCGCCGGTTGTCGTATCGCAGACATCCTCACACTGTGCGATTTCTCGTCGTGCGACATCGCAAAGGGTAAATCGCAGTAAAAATCGCACAGTGTGAGTCCGCCCTAAACTGTCTACAGTTATACTGTAAAAGTGGAAATTTTCGCGGTGTTGAAATTTTCGCGCATTTCGCGCAACCAGAAACTAGCGCGAAAATAAAAGTCCGCGAATATTTTTGCTTGCCATATGTTCCTGTGCGTGACGTCTAGATTCCGCGAAATTAAAAACACGCGAAACTCTTCTGACCCGGCCAAGCGCGAAAAATTAGTCGCGCGAAAATATCCACTTTTACAGTAGTTTGGTGAGAGTTATAGTGATATCTTCCCATATCTTAGGCTTTATTGCAAATTTTTATGTGGTAGGATGTTTTGTGGTACAACTGACCTACACATATGCATCTAATGTGATAACTCGATCATTTTCTTAGATCACTGCTCCCAATGGTTATACAGTACCTTTAAGAGGCAGTAGTTGCATTTGCCAGTCGCATACACTCAAATGCATTTTTCATTTTGGTAGAGAGCAAAAGCAGGTATACTTGACATTTTTTAGAATCATCTGTATATTTTCAGGTTCCCTTTCTGTCCATTGGTAATGACGTCGGCCATCGGGAGGTGAAATACCAGGTGGCTGGATCTCAGAATGACGAGATTATCGTGGAAGATGTAAAAGGGGAAGATGGAAACCTCTACAGACAACTTGTCTTTTCTCCTAATCTGAATCTGGTTCAGTCACAGGCCAAGCTAGTCACTGGTGAGTAAAGTCTGTAAATGTGAAAATTTTCTAACATTTGCGCGACGAGAGACTAGAGTGAAAATTGTAGCATACATTCATTTTTTGCCTGTTTCATGTTGCACTAATTAATGTGTTGATTCCACAGAGTTAAAACACAGAAACTTCATCTTCTTATACCTGGCAAAGCATGACAATCGGATTATCCTCCTTTACAGTAAGCTACAGTCGTCCCCCCCCCCCCCTTACGCTGAGCCAGCTCCTGCCCCCCCCCCCCCCCCTTTTCTTTAACCCTTTCTTCTCTTTATCTTCTTGTAAATGTGTTTCGTAGGGCAAGCTGAGCTTATTGATTAACAAAACAGACTGAGACTTGGACAGTGTGTACAATGCCATGAAGTTTTCTGTACCAATCAGCACTCAGAGCACACATAGGGGTAGATTCAGATTCAAGGAAAACTTCCATTGCCGGGAAATTATATTTACACCTGGGTCAAGAGGGACGTGGTCGGTAAAAAACATCTTGTCACAGGACATGAGAGCTCAGTGGGATTGATACTCGATACCTCCAGTTCAAAGTCAAGAGTCTCATCCAATATACCACGGTGCCCCTACTCAGACAGAGATGTAAACAACACTTTTTGTGCAGTCAGTAATATCTGTTTGCAAATTCATCATGTTAGTTTACTGTATTAGTTGTTTAACCTGTGGAAGCTTGGTCCGGAGTATACTGGATGATAATAATGATGTTGATGATGATGATGGTGATGATGATGATGATGATGATGATAACTTTGGCAGGTATCTATGGGAAATGTGTCGTATAGCAAAGACACAAATCAGTAGGGAGAAGAATACAGGGCCAACTGCACAAACTCTAATTTTTCCTTTGCTGGCTTCCTGAAGAGAAATTGTTTGTCTTGCCACAGAAATAATTTAATAGGCATTATTACAAAATTTTACATGGTAGGATGTTTTGTGATACAACTGACCTTCACATATGCATCAAATGTGATATCTCGATCATTTTTTTAATCACTGTTTCCAATAAATGATAAACAGTGCCTTTAACTTGGTATTTCTGGCCCAAAAACTCACTTCTCCGAGTACATGTATACAGGCACTGCGCATACGCACATCTCCTACGGTGAAAAAACAGGGAGTGTGTCAGGTGATGTGAGGAATACAGTGCAATGAGTGGTATTTTGTGACACGATTCACACTCAAAGCTTGCATGTGTTTGAATTACTACCCTGAATACCATGGTATGAGAATATACAATGTATTTTGCGATGTATTTTGCAGTGTATTTGCATTCACATTACGAAAACCATGTGAAATAGTATGCAAATATTCAATGTTTATGACTGCGTTGGTTCCAAAAATTGCGTGAGCATGCCAGTTTAACCATTCTATTCAACAATGGGCCCTATTATCCTGCTGTGAGTGACACCACTCTCTCATCCCTCTGTACAGAAAAGGTGAGGTCTGCCAGTGGCAAGAAGCGGGGAAAGACGAAGACGAGCGTCGACCACTGGCACCTGTCCATGGCCTTCCATCGCCTCATGGTGGCGGGCTTCGCCCTCATCCCGGACTGCGTGGAGCTGCTTCGCAGTGGGGCCAAGGCAGTCCTGGTGGGCCTGGGGGGAGGGGCTCTACCCATGTTCCTCTACAAGCACTTTCCGCAGGTGAGCTTCGTTGAAGGAGGGAGGCGGTTGTGGGGTGCACAGTGTTACCCTGTGACAATCAGTGAAACTCTTCTTTCTATTCACTGTCAGTATCTTCAATCAAAGGAAATTTCTTCTGCTGACTCACCACAGCCACAACTTCCATATGTCTCTTCCAGTATTCTCTGATGTTTTTTTGCACTTTTTGATAGTACAGTAGGACCTTGATTATTTGGATTCTCTGTTATCCAGACGTTGACTGGCTGATATATTTTTCTTATGTTTTCATGCATTTTCAGTATCAAATCTCACTCAAAACAAACACACATTCAACCATTATCCTGCAAATACGTGACGGGACATATTCCAATCATCACAGCGAACTGTAATTTTTAAGTCATTTGGTTTAGATGATGTCAAAGACTGGTGCCGTGCTTGTACCGACACTGAGTGCACATCAGTGGTTACAATACAATGCAGCGGCAGTATTCGACGAGTCGCAATATCGATCTCATTGTCGGTCAATATCAATCAAACAAACAATACATGAAGGGATATTTTATGTGTGTTTCATTTTATTTCCGTAGTATGTAACATGACAATACCAAGCAGATACAGTGTAGTCATAATATTGGTGAGTTGGTATTAGAACACTTTATAAAATGGGTTCAAGAATGTAGCCAATAGGAAGCGCTGAAATGAGTCACGTGTGCTTTATTGGTTTATATTCTAGTCCCAATGCACTGCGTGTTAAATCCTATTGCCGATCGTCTGTGCGCGCGGCGGCTCCTTTGAATTGCATGCGTATGCATACGCGTTGTAGAGCTGTCAATCCTGTAAACAACTTCTAGTTCGGGCTGCCAGCCGGCCGGCCTTTCTTCTGAATGTGTGGCGTACGTATACTCATATACGTACAGTACAGTAGACCAAGCGTTGTGGTACCGGACGCGTACATGGAGTCACTTTGAAGGGCAAATCCAACGATTTAGCAGGTTAATTCTCACGCCGTTTTCAGAGTATGTTGTCTAGTAGGCCTATATGAGGAGTCTATATCAAGTCTTTAATGTAAAGGGTGCATATTCTATGTAAAATAAGTAAGTTTTCATGCGGGAACTTAAGTGTCCGGAAACCCAACCCCCCATCATACTTATACTGTATGTGCGGGATTTCCGAGTGCGACGTGCGTAAATGTTTGGGACGAACATCTTCGGACGTCTTGACCCACAAAGGTACGTGAAAAACGCTGAAAAATGCTGTTAGTTTTCGAATTTTCGACCCATTTTATAAAGCAAATGATGCACAGGATTATTTCGTGGCATTAGTGGAGATGCAGCTCACTCTCGGGTATTTACAATGTAGTGCAACATGCACTCGGCTTCGCCTCGTGCATGTTTCACAATTGTAAATACCCTCGAGTGCGCTATACGCCTCCACTAACGCACTCTATCCTGTGCATCATTTGTATATTATAAAATGGGTTCAAGAACGTAGCCGATAGGAAGCGCTGAAATGAGTCACGTGGGCTTTGATTACTTTAGTACCATTGCACTGCAGTACCAGTGCGCACTCAATCAGTTGTTACGTGCGCGCGGCGGCTCCTTTGAATTGCATGCATACGCGCTGTCAATCCTGTAAACAACTTCTAGTTCGGGCTGCCAGCCGGCCGGCCTTTCTTCCCTTGTGCATAACATGTGTGGCGTACGTATACTCTTATATGTACAGTACAGTAGACCAAGCGTTGTGGGACCGGACGCGTACATGGAGTCACTTTGAAGGGCAAATCCAACGATTTAGCAGGTTAATTCTCACGCCGTTTTCAGAGTATGTTGTCTAGTAGGCCTATATGAGGAGTCTATATCAAGTCTTTAATGTAAAGGGTGCATATTCTATGTAAAATAAGTAAGTTTTCATGCGGGAACTTAAGTGTCCGGAAACCCAACCCCCCATCATACTTATACTGTATGTGCGGGATTTCCGAGTGCGACGTGCGTAAATGTTTGGGACGAACATCTTCGGATGTCCTGACCCACAAAGGTACGTGAAAAATGCTGAAAAATGCTGTTAGTTTTCGAATTTTCGACCCATTTTATAAAACAAATGATGCACAGGATTATTTCGTACACTGTGCATCATTTGTATACTAACGCCCATACATGATGGGCTAGAAAGTGCTGTATGTGAGCATATCTGTCTTATCCAGTCAAATTGATTATCTGGACACCTGCCGGTACCAACATGGCTGGATGATTGAGGTCCTACTGTACATTGATGGAGGTCTGACATGCCGCATGGGTATACAATTGCAAACATAGATTACAGCAGATGATCACACATCCATCAAAATGTGCATGTTAGACAGGTGCTTGTATGTTTCATATCCCATGGCAATGAAATGCTTATCTCCATACTGAAATAGAAGCCATGCCCATCGATTGATTACACTTTCAAAAATAGAATGTACAAACTATTTATCTTGCTTGGTAAAACGAAATGAAACATGTACAATGAAAAAAATTGTAATGAATACAAAAGGATTTGAACTAAAATATAAAAAAAGTAAGTATAAGTAATTACCACTTACCAATTTATAATCAATTACTGAACCAATTCAAACTTTCGAATTACTATTTTAAACTTAGATGAATTTTCAGATATTGCTCAATATGCACAAATCTCATGAAAGCTTATCAAGAAAGCTATTCAATGAAATATTGCAAGAGAATTGTTTTTACAGTGGTATTTTTTTTTCTCTCTCTCTCTGTCTATTGACTTTTTTTTTTGGTTCCACAGCTGGAGTTGGATGTGGTGGAGCTGGATCCAGCGCTGAAAGACATTGCCAAATCCTGGTTTGGACTAGTCGAGGACGAGAGACTACGTGTTCACATTCAGGACGGTTTGGAGTTCATCAAGAACCAAGCAGAGAAAGGTTTGTGTGCAAGGCTGCTTTCACTGAGAAAGGTGTATGTGTATGTCTCTTTTCAGTGATAATGGCCCCACATGAAGGAGAATTTGATGTGTGGAACTCGTCTTCACTGGTAAAGACTGATGAACGAGTGTCATCCTACTAACTGGATGCTTTTTCTTCCTACCACAAATCCACCTTAAGTTTCTTTCTGGGGTTTTTTCTGACAATTTGTACTTCACTCTCTTGTTCCGCTTCTGATCCTCCTTACATTGTACCTTTCTTTCTTGGTACTCCCCCTCTCTTTATTTTTGTCTTCATCTTCTCTTGTTGCTCCATCTCTTTTTTTCTTTCATTTTGTCTTTCTTTCCCTCTCTTTGTTGTATCTGCTGTTTCTTTCTTTTTCTTTTGTATGTCTCTGCCCCCCCCCCCCGACACACTAGAGGATTTATTTTAATGCATTTTTCGTCATCTACCTTCTGTCTCCTTTGTTCTAACTCAAACACTGCAAATGAATTAGTGAGCTGTCTTTCTTCACATATTATTGCTAACGAGACTGGTTCTCATTTCTTTGGCCCAATAGATTCTCCCCCTGTGTACAATGTGGTGATGTTCGATGTGGACAGTAAGGACACCACTGAGGGTATCAGCTGCCCTCCGCGAGCTTTCCTTGAATCCTCCGTGCTGGAGCAGGTGAAGAGGATCTTACACCCCAAGCAAGGTAGGTCTGAGAAACATGTAGCACTTTATTACCTCCGCCAAGGGAGGAGGTTATGTTTACATTACTGTTGGTTTGTTAGTTAGTTAATTTGTCCGTGTGCAAAATAACTCAAAAAGTTGTGCACTGATATGAATGAAACTTGCAGGGAAGGTTAAGAATGACATAAGGAACAGATGATTAAATTTTGGTAGTGATCCGATGGATTTTTTAAAGGATTTTCGATATTTTAGCAGGTAGGGTCAATTAAGTTGGGAGTTCAAGCTTCGCATTTTTGAGATTTTCATACATGAACTAAAGTGCGTTCTCTATCTTCTACTAGGGCGAGGCACGCCGCGCAGCTAAGGGTTTATGACGTAACAAAGGCTTCTATATTGGGAAATCACGCGATTTTCAGCATGCATAGGTATGGGTGGAAATCACTGATCTATATGGAAGAGTAAGATCATCGGTGGAAAGAAGCTTGCTTGGCAGAGGTCTGCACTCTGAGAGTGCTATACTGCGTAGAAAAGGGATGAAACTTAAAGCAGTTAGTTCCATAATGCATTTTTTGGTGTACATTACATCTGGCTTTTGTTTAATTATTAAGAAATTGGCTGACAGTTATGATACGAGATTTGCTGTGAATGGAAAATATGGTTGGAAAGGATTGACCCGCTATGTGCCTTGAGCTGAGCTTTAATCCCCATATTAACTGGCTAGGGTAGCAAAGATTTAGTCATGATGACATCACAATCCAACCTGATGTTCATGATGGCAAAATTGGGATTTGGGGTTGAGATAATCTCTTTCTCATTGACAGTCATTTTTTGGACACTTTTAAAAATTAAAAGGAATCAGAGTTGCAGATGGAAAAAATGTTTGCCAATACCAGGGAAGTTGGGGTTAAGATTTTATTTTTTGTGTGCAGTTTAAAAACAAAAAGCCAAAGTAAGAAGTTATTTTTCTCATAACAGTCATACATTTTCAACTTTTCCCTCTTTTCAAGGCATATTCATCCTCAACTTTGCTTGCGGTGATGATGAACTTAAGGAGACGCTGCTGTCTGACATTCGAACCCACTTCCCCACCGTTCAAACAAGTCCCATGGAAGACGACGTCAACGAGATCGTGTACGGCTTGCTGGACACCTCCGATGTCAACACCCCGGAGATGCGCAAGAGGCAGGCGGAAAGCGGACAAGCTCTCCAGGAGTACGCAAAGTCTGTGTCGCCCCAGTGGGACCCATCCTTTGACCTCTGTGAAATGATGGAAAACTTGAAGATTGCTGAGGATGATAGATGATAAATGACATCCTCAGTGGAGTGATAAAAAGACATTGGTACTTATATATCTTTGGGTGGTTACTCTAGGTGCAGGTCACAAGATCATTTACAGAGAGTGCAGAGCTAAGCTTTCCATATTGGTGCTACTAACAAAGGCAAATTTTCATGAATATCACATGTCTCATTGTGTGAGTCATTTAACCCATTGAGGACGAGTCCAGAGTATACTCGGGCCAGTGTCTATGGGAAATGCGTGTTGTAGCAAAATCAAACCGTCCTCAACGGGTTTATAATGAAAGTGCTTTGTGAGATATCAAACCCAGTGATCAGTAAGCTCCTACAGCATTTCTTTTGCTGACTGGCATACATGCTACAGTGCTTTGTTTACTGATTGGCATAAATGTCTTGAAACTAATTGTCAACTAGAGAAGCACTCTGAGAGCACAGACCTTTGCCAAGCAGCTCATTTCCACCGCTGCTCTTGTTCTTCAAATGAGTTTAGTGATTTCCACCCACTCTATGCATGCTGAAAATCGCCCGATTTCCCAATATAGAAGCATTTTGTTACGTCATCAATTTCCAGCTGCGCTGCAGAGCTTCGCCGGCCTAGAAGAAACTAGAGCACACACTTTAGTGCACATATGAAAACCTCCAAAATGCGCAGCTTGAACTCCCAAGTTCATGGACCCTACCTGCCAAGACATCAAAAATCCTTCATAAAATCCATAAAAATTTTCAGATCACTACCAAAGTTTAATCATCTGTTCCTTGTTTTATTCTAAACCTTTCCTGCAAGTTTCATCCAAATTCGTGAACTACTTTTTGAGTTATTTTGCACACGGACAAACTAACTAACTAAATACAAATGTAACTAACAAACCAACGGTAACAAAAACATAACCTCCTCCCTTGGCGGAGGTAACTAGAAAAGCACTCATGCAGACCTCTGCCAAGCAGCTTCTTTGCTATGCCCGAGTGAACTCGCTGCTGTACAACTGGGTCAGGTGTCAATGGATCACTGAAAGCTGGTGAAAAAACTTGGCAAGTTAAAGGTCATGTTTACCTTTGGGAACAGTAATTTTAAGAAAATGTTCAAGATATCACATTTGATGCATATGTGTAGATCTGTTGTGTCACAAAACATCCTACCATATAAGATTTTTGCAATAAAGCCTAAAATAGTAGGTATCAGTATTTTTCTCATTAAACCATAATTGTAGACGGTTTAGTCTGCCTACACTTTTATTATAACTGTTGCTCACATGTTGTGTATTTAACAATACTTAACTTTGATTGTATCTTTTTTTTACAATGGTTGTTTCTATCCCTAACTCACATTTTAGAACTATTTTGAAGCACTAAAGCTGGGTTTTTGTTTCATCTGCAAATGGTAAATTATGTCTTTAAAGCTAAGTGCCTTGGCACACAAAGAGTCATTAGCTGTGGGTCATAGGTCTACAAAGTTTCTACAAAGTTGCATTTACTGCCCAAATGATGTGGAATATATTCAATTTGGCTGCTTAATATGGATTACCTGATGTGGGCTGCACACTATCCCATTTTGTCTACTGTTCCAACCTGTATGTTTGACCAGTAGGTACCCAGTTTTTGTCTCGCCCACCGGAGGTGAAGGCGAGACTAAGGGATCCAAATGGCGTCCGTCCGTCGTCCGTCCGTTGTCCGTCCGTCGTCCGTCGTCCGTCCGTCGTCCATCCGTCGTCCGTCACAAATGTTAAAGTTTACCTGCAAGACTCTCTTATGATGCATAACTTGGCAACTGTTACAGCAATGGCAGCCACACTTGGGTGATAGAAGCACTAGGGGTATCTTCATGTTATGGTGTTGTCAGAGGTCATGTGATGAGGTCAAAGGTCATTTGAGGTCATATATTAAAGGGTATGTGCAAGACCCTCTTTTCTATGTTAAAGTTTACCTGCAAGACTCTCTTTTGACAAATAACTTCACATAAGTTGCTTGGATTACCACCTAACTTGGGTCATAGATGCACTGGGGGTACCTTCATGTTATGGTGCCGTTGGAGGTCACAGGATAAGGTCAAAGGTCATTTGAGGTCATACGTTATAAAGTTTACTGGCAAGACTCTCTTATCACTCGTAACTCGACACATGTTGCTACAAAAGCAATCAAACTTGGGTGATGGATGCACTGGGGGTACCTTCATGTTATGGTGCCATAAGAGGTCACATGATAAGGTCAAAGGTCATTTGAGGTCATACGTTAAAGTTTACTTGCAAGACTCTCTTATCACACATAACTCAGCACATGTTGCTACAATGACAATCAAACTTGGGTGATGGTAGATGTCTCTTGGGAAGTTGAAGGTAACCACAAGGTCAAAGGTTACAGACAGGGGTCAACGAACTTTTAGGGCCCAATGTTAAGTTTTTAGGGTGCATTTCGTTTATGGCTCATAACTTTTGATCCCTTTGTCCGTTTGTGACCAAACTTGGATGGAACATGTCCCTTGGGGAGGTGAAGGTCGTCACAAGGTCAAAGGTCACGGACAGGGGTCAACAAACTTTTAGGGCCCAATGTTATGTTTTTAGGGCGCGTTTTGATTGTGGGTCATAACTTTTGATCCCTATGTCCGTTTGTGACCAAACTTGGACGGTAGATGTCCCTTGGGGAGTTAAAGGTCATCACAAGGTCAAAGGTCACAGAAAGGGGTCAACAAATTTTTAGGGCCCAATGTTAAGTTTTTATGGCGCGTTTCGATTATGGCTCATTATTTTTGATCCCTTTGTCCGTTTGTGACCAAACTTGGATGGTAAATGTCCCTTAGGGTATTGAAGGTCACCACAAGGTCAAAGGTCATAAGCAGGTCAATTAACTTCTGGGAGTTATAAAAATATTAATTCCTTGTAAGTGAATGGGCGAGACACAATTTGGTGATTGCCTTGTTCCATGTTTTACTGGTCCATTTCTGAAAAAGTTGCAGGTCTGACAGTGATTTTTTGTACTGGTCAGGGACCATCGGACCAGTGTCAGTGTGCAGCGTTGCCTCGTGGTCAGTTTAAGGGGTGAGAAATTATGAAAGGAGGCTACATTCACAGGACATGAGACGTTTGGCCATGTAGAAGGAGACAGTGTCATCTATAACTGGTGATATACGATGTAGTACTGTAAAAGTGGAAATTTTTTGCAGAGTTGAAATTTTGCGCATTTCAGTCAACCTGAAACTAGCGCGAAAATAAAAGCACACAAATATTTTTGCTTGCCATATAGTCCAGTAGTTGATGTCTGGATTCCATGGAAGTTCAAACAAGCGAAACTCTTCTCATCTGGCCAAGTGGGAAAAATTAGTTACGCGAAAATATCCACTTTTACAGTAACCCACATATTTATATATTATGAACATGCCCGTTGGCAGAAGAAAAGTAACATGCAGACACAGATCTTAAACTTCCAGGACGTCAAAAAAGAATTAAAGAAATGCACTGTAGCTGCAGAGA
Organism: Diadema antillarum; assembly: GCF_040938485.1. Taxonomy (NCBI): domain Eukaryota; kingdom Metazoa; phylum Echinodermata; class Echinoidea; order Diadematoida; family Diadematidae; genus Diadema; species Diadema antillarum. The sequence continues at coordinate 1,010,055 of NW_027271037.1, forward strand.
AGTAAAACAGCTGTTTCAGCTGCCCATTCACACAAATTTGTGGAGAGAATTGGGGATGAAGTGTCTGGCTCAGGGTGCAAGCTCAGAGGTAAGGCTTGATCCCTAACCTGCACATTGAGAATGCATTGTGCGTACCACCAGACCAGTTCAGCAATTAGTGTATTATTGCAAGTTTGGGGTTTTTTTTTCTGTTTTGATGACCCAAGAATGCCAGTGTCTGGGAGAATCAAACTATTGAATTGATAAATTTCTTTCTTTGAAAATCGATAAATACTACTACAATGAACACAGCATCTTCTGCCCTACTTCAAAGTTTTCCAGTCCCTTCACCGGTTTGGCCACAGAATCACTAAGAGCTTTTCAAACCTTTTTAAAGATGTTCTGAGGTATACACCCTTGTCTTCTTATCCTCTAGTGAGGGCCAAATGACTACAAATATCAACTCAACTTGATACATGCCAGGTAGTTCTGTCATCCATGTGTTATAATTTGTGTCAGTACTTGCATCAATGGGCAATTACATTATGAAAGTGACACATCACTTTTTTGTTGCCCTTTTCGAGTGTGAAAGGAGGTTTCTCCTGAAGAGTGAAGTAATGAAGTGTTATCTACCAGTAATTATTGTGATTAAAAGATAAAGATGGTTGTATACCAACATTTTGAAACAGCTGTTGTAGTTATCCCCACATTATTTAAAAAGGCATTTATGAATTTTATATGAGACAACCTAACACATGTCTTCATAGTCTCATCTTTGTGTAAATTTACATCCAACTCAAGTACACAGAAACAAAAGTTAAATGATCGGAGACTCTATGTTTGGAGTTGAAAAATCTTGAGATATGTGTGTGACTTCTCAGAGACAATCACTCCTGTCTTCTTCAAGAAAGATGTGCGTGAAAAAAGGTACAGTATCAAATTTTACTGTACCCCGGCCAGCAATTCTGAGAAGAAACTGCTAATGATCCAGAGATTTTGTCACAAACCTGGCCTTTTAATCTCTCTTCAAGTGATAACTGATATCAAAGAGTTTCTCTAATACAGTCTGTGCTACCAAATACTTCAATTATTCAAAGCAAAGGATGTCTGTCAAGTTTCTTTTCTTCTTTATGTCATGAAAGTTATGTTATTCTTAAGTAATCATGAAGTGGACATGTATTGTTCAGTGGTGGGATTTTGTTTACGAGGGATTGTAATTCAGACTGGAATGTCTCCTCAACTTAGTTTCCAGCTCAAAGTGCAAATCTTTCATCTCGTGATTAAAGAGAATTAAACTTTTAACTATTAAATTTGTGTCGTCGTCCCTTTTCTGGTTGTTCAGTACCCGTCTGCCCATCTAGAGGTCTTCATTGAGAAGTTCAGTCAGGACTTTGATTGGATGTGCAGGTGTCTTCTTCTCGTCTTTGGCTGGTAGAGGGGGCAGGATGTTGGCATTGGGAACTAGGGAAGTAAAAATGGCGGGAGAACGGATGATAGAAGGGGAATAAAATATGATTTGAGTGGGCCAAGCGATGCATAGTGTCAGATTGAAGTGTGAACAAACAAACTAATGATGAACCAAATGTGTGAATGTATATGGTACATCGATTACAATTTGTTATTCCGAAGGTTCATTAATCCGAAAATGACATGGGGTTCATTGTTTCGAAGGTTGGTTATTCCAAAGATTTGTTTGTACAATGTACACACCTGCTTTTCATGTTTGGATTGATGAACCTTGCATCTTCAGTATAAACAAAGATCCTACAGGATCTTTGGTATAACCTACCAGATTTCATTTTTCGGATGAACGAACCTTCTGAATAACAAACCTTATTTCATGTTGGGATTGATGAACCTTCTGATTGACGAACTTGCGGAATAACACCACAAATCTAGTAACTAATCCTGAAGGTTCATTTGTACGCACATTCTTTTCATTTTCGGATTGAAAAATCTTATTTCATTTTCAGATTAACAAACCTTTGGAATAACTTAATCTTATTCTCCAGTTAATGAAAATTCGGAATAAAAAACCTTTTACAATGCTATGAGTCTTTGAATAAATGAACCCTATTTTTTTTTTCTTTTGAATTAACAAACCTTGGGAATAACAAATATCACACAGTATACCAAAGTACATTATTATATGGCGGCTATTGCTATGGGAACCACAAAGTACATGTAGTTACTTATTACCCTAATGACATTAATGTCTCTTGATGGTGATAACACACCTGCATTTGATTCTATGTTGATTTATCTATCACTTCCAATGGAAATATTTCAATTTTTTTTTTTTTTTTTGTTTCACACACAAAAATTTATATTTCCATATCTCCATATTTTGGTGCAATTGAATTTCTGTAATTATTCAGAAATATAGAACTGCATTACCGACAGGTGGTGCATGCAGCGTGTCAAGTAGGAATGGTAATAGAAAGAAACTTACGAGAGATTAAAGGAGAGAGAGAGAGAGAGATGAATATGATCACACTCAACATGGAGCAGAATGTGTCAGAGAAAGTACATAATGAACTTAAAAACGTGATTTTCTCACATAGATTATTTCGTTTCCATAGCATATTGTGACTGATGTTTACACTTGACTCGCCCAGTCTAGCGACATTTAGTAGATTAAAAACTGAAGTAGTCGCTCATTGGGATAAGTCTGAAAAAGTCATAAAAATGTACCTATTCCGGCCACTGGCTCCGTGTTTGGGTTGCTGCTGAATCTGGTCGGCATGGTGGGCCTAGAAGTGGTTTTCCACTTCGCCATGCGGATAGCGGGATCCTGGTAGCTGAAGCGGGAAGTGGAGCTGATCGAGTAGCGGATCTTCGGCGGTTTTCCTAGGGTATATGGAGGCGGGTCAGTGAAAGATTCGATCAAGGGTTTATACAAATAATAACTTGGAATCAACCTGGGATTCATTTGAACAATGTAGCCAGATTGCCCAAGTCGGATGAAGAGTGTACAGGGGTTGGTGTTTGCGTCTTCATTGGATCCGGACTCAAGATTTCTGTTTTGTTTTGTTGTTGTTTGTTTGTTTGTTTTTTAAGTCAGTTCTGTTTTAATATTCATTTCACATTTGCCAATTAAGCCAAGAAAACTACCAAAGTATCAAACTTGATTTCCTTTGCCTGTACTCATTCACTCAGTAGTCTCTTTATGTACCGATCATCCATTTAGTTTTTTCTTTCCAGATCGTTCAGAAGAAATAGGCCTACATGTACCTCGAATATATGCTGGGGAACTAAAGATTTGATATCGACTTTCCGAAATTTGAAATATATCAGTCGAATTAGGCCAAGGCTAACGCGCTGGCCCGCGTTAGACATCATGGTAGTTTCAACCGCAATTTGGTTTGCACATTCTTCTGGGAATGCTTCAAGGAGAGAATATTGGAATATCAATGCAAGAACGACCGAGAATGACGCTACCGCAGATTTACTTAACTTAATTCTCAGAAACGTTATTCTGAATCTTTTATTAATTCTTTTGATCTGTATAGGAGAGCATACGAATCGAGTTGATCTACATTGTATTTGGTTCGAAAATTTCTCCAAGAAGCGGACGCATTTGCATGCATGCGTGTCTCGTTGCATCTGCGTGGTTATGCGGGTATTTGTACTTTGTGATTGACCGTTCAAGTTTAGAAATCCACACGAAAGGATGATCGGGTAGATATAGAGCGCATCAAAAAGAGGCTTCTTTCCCGGACGCAAGGTGGCGCTAGTAAAACATCGCTTGTGACCTAAACACCTTTTTTTTTTTTTTTTTTTTTTTTTTTTTTTGCTCTCAAGTGTTGAAAACAAGAAAAGCGGGAAATCTTACCAACTTCCAGCGGGTTGTTGCTTCGCACTTCATGCCTGCAGGTCCAGTTTGTTTCCTCTGGTTAAGATAAAAATACGAGAAACTAAACTCTTAATTACATTTTATAGCGATAGCAAATTGTAATTGCACTGAATAACAAACTCATTTTCATTCCTTTTCCAAGAGCGTTGTTTCAGTTTAATTTCCCAGTTCGTAGTGAAATAAATCACCTTAGCACTTCGGTGCAGAGAAGACAATAATTTTATAGAATCCTTTGATTTAAGGTCGATTTTGATGGGCTGTAGATCAATTCATCGATATTTGTTAAATTAGAATTAGGGACTAAATCCTAAATAAAAAATAAGTTCTAGAACGGTAACACGATGAAATTTTCACTCTGTCCGCCATTTTTATTTAAGGTCGTTTAGTTTATACAGGTTATCAAATATTGTCGATGTGAAAGCACAAAACGTACAGAAACACACACACACACACACACACACACACACACACACACACATCGTACACCGAGGAATACGTTTTGCATTGAAAAATCCCGACTTACGCATGTGTGAAAATTTATTTCTGAAGTCTTTGTGTATAGCCCTCGGACTCCAGATACTGAATGTCTGCAAAGAAAGAAAATAAACGCATCCATGCTCAAAAGAAATTCTTACCATTTCATTTCAATATCAAATATGTGTTTATTTTTTTTTTCTTTTTGATGCGGAATTTGTTTGTAGGTTGACAAGAACGGCTTACTTTTTAATACAATGGTTAACAAATCTGCTCCCGAAATCGAGCGGGCTTGGAAAGACTCTGAACTTTAGTGGACGACTTGTAAAAATGCCAACGCAGTGGCGGATGCGACCACCCAGCTAACATTTGCTCACATTTTTGAATGCACGACATTATTGTAAGTAGGCTTCCTAACTGTTTAGCCCTTCCCATCCCCACCCAAAAAATAATAATAATAAATGAATAGAAAAGAAAAGATATTGATACTGTTTTTGCAAGCCAAAGAACTTTGTTAGTAAGTTGCAGTACGTAACATCTTTCAAAACTTAAATCACGTTGACAGAAAGTCATCTAGATTAATTTTCCAGTTTGGTACATTATACTCACCAGGTTGTCCTTGTTATAAGGACTCTGGTAAACAAGGCCTGGGGAGTGTGGGTTGTGTCGGCGAATCGGCGAGAAGAGTCGCGGTAGTTTAGGGCGGGTGTGAGGGTGGTCTTTCTTGATGCAAAAGTCGGAGAAAGTCGTAGTTCGAGGCTTGCCATGTCTCCTTGTGAAAACATTGGCCATTTTGGAAAAACTCAAAGCTGATCGGAGACAGTTAACAAGCTTCGTGAGGGGAGAGGGGAAATTTTCGTCAAACTCTCTTTGAAGTAACGTACGTAAGACCACACTGCTAAACAATATCTAGGTACAAAATCTTTAATGGTTTACAAGATCTATCCATTGTTACCTAGGGGTGCATTATGACGTGTGCGCGTAGAGTAATCAATGTACTGTACTATAACACGTCATAGACTACGCGCATCACAATAAAACAAGGTTGGGCATAGGCAGACGTAGGCGCGGACGTTCAAAGGGAAAAAACATGATCTGAGCGTGCGCAGTAGCGCGGGTCATTATACTGCGCACGCTCAGATCATGTTTTTTTTTTGTCCCCTGTGAACGTTCGCGCGTCTAAAATCTAAAGCTCCCTAATTATTGTGACGTCACTTTATAAGTTGAATTGCAATGATGATAAACAATTCCAAGTGAGAACAAAGCATTGTTTCAGTAATTTATTGTGTTGACTTTTTTTTCTTTGTTTCTTGGACTGTAAGCTCGACTATTGTCTTGAAAAGGTAGACACTTCAGCTCTCTTACACCACACTCCCTGCACATCATACACACACAAAATAAACATGCGAGAACACTAAATCACAGGTCATTATAATTAGACTTTATACATGCACGCACAAACGCACACGTACCCCTAAAGTTACAGATAGGGCCTAGTAACTCACATCTCGAGCAATCTATTTTCAATGTCAAGGAGGCGTTGGCACATTCGAGTGTATTCTACTTTTAGAGGTGAGGAATGATCACCTTATGCAACATAAACTTGCCGCAAAGTACTTTGTTGACCATAGTTTCCATCTAGATTTTAAAAAAAAAGATATATATATATATATATATATATATATATATATATATTTATCTAAAAAAAAAAAAAAATATATATATATATATATATATATATATATATATATATTTACGAAGGATTTACGTCCTTTGGGTCTATGTCAGGTTAATGTGTGTGTGTGTGTGGCACACAAACACACACTATAGCTTCTGACCACACGAGCAAAGAGAATTAAGGGTTTGGGACGAACACCGATCTAGGGCTTTCAATAGCTCAGTCGGTAGAGCACCGGTCTAGTAATCCGGAGGTCTCGGGTTCGAATCCCGATGAAAACCCATTTTCTTTGCTCAAAAGTTTTCGCCATTTATTATTTGTTTCTGGTCAGTTTTCCCTTTCTTGTTTCAATTCATATATATATATATTATATATATATATATATATATATATATATATATATATATATATTATTATTATTATTATTATTATTATTATTATTATTATTATTATTATTATTATTATTATTAACAACAACAACATTTGAACATGTACATTTTCAATCATTATACAATTATATTTACATACATATATGAAAAAAATACTTATCTATTACTCCTTTACAATAACATGATTAAATGAAGACATTTGAGATTTAAATGTGATACATGTAGCGTAATTCTACAAAGCTGTTGTTAACAAGGAACCCAAAAGTTAGCACACGTGCTAGTCGAGATTGGTCACCTTGATCTTCATACTAAAAGCTAAACACAAACGAAAAATTATTACATGGTTGGTTGAAATGGCTGTTGATATCTAAATACAATGTACATCATATATTTTCTAACATAGAAAACTAATTATACATGATACAGTATATAATCTCTATTAGAGAAGGAAATCTGCAAGGCATTTACGAAATGTAGATCTTTTGCTTTGTTCACGCATTTCTCGTGGCAATGTGTTCCAAAGTTTTGGTCCTAAGTAAGAAATCGAAAATTGTCCCTGTGTGGTTCTAAATTTTGGTAAGTACAACATTCTTTTTTCATTTGTTCTTGTCCTGTAGGTGTGCAAGTGTGATGCACAATTTGGCAATAGTCATACAGAGGGTGCGGAATAGTTCCATTGCAGAGATCGTACATAAATGTTAAAACTGAGAACTTATGTAACCTAACAACATCTAGAAGTTTGAATCGTTGGAACAGTGGTTCTGAATGTGTTCGTAAGGTCGAAAATGTTATAGCTCTCAGAGCCATTTTTTGAGAAATATGTATGCAATTTAAGTGAGATTTATATACACTGTATATATATGTATATATACATATACATATCTATATCTATATATATATATATATATATATATATATATATACATATATATATATATATATATATATATATATATATATATATATATATATATATTGAAACAAGAAAGGGAAAACTGACCAGAAACAAATAATAAATGGCGAAAACTTTTGAGCAAAGAAAATGGGTTTTCATCGGGATTCGAACCCGAGACCTCCGCCGGAGGTCAAGGACAATCTCATAATGTATATGTCGGGTGGTGTCTCTCCCTCATCTAAGGACTAGTAATTGCATCTATGTATTATTTCCTTTTGTGTGTATGTGTTTTTCTACCATTCATCGGAGCCTTCTCCTCCATTGTCCCCACCCTTTGGAATAAACTCCCTCTTCATATTCAAAATGACTCATCTATTGAGTCATTTAAAATCCTTCTTAAGACCCATTTGTTTAATCAGCTGTGATTTTTTTGTTTTTTTCTGGAGGAGCACACACACAATCAGTTATTAATTATTGTATCAAACTGTGTACTGTGTACAAACACATGTGCTTTTGTTTTCTTCTTCTTCTTGTGTGATTGTAGTTCTAATTTTGCATTGTCCTAGTGTTATTTTGTTTTTTAGTCTTTTTATGCACTTAGAAACACCAGTATAAAACGCCATATAGATGCAATCATTATTATTATCATTATTATTAGTTATCATTATCTACCCATTTTAATTGTTCTCTCCCTCTCTCTCCCTCTCTCGCTCTCTCTTCTCTTATCTTTGTAAAAACTGTTATTTTCGCGATGGTTAAATTTTCTCGAATTTCGTTAATAATCCTGGGGCTGTGAATGTATTACAACATGTGAAAATATCTTGAACTGACAAGCATTACTGTATTTACAATAGCTTTAGTGTCTTGAGTCAAATTACGAAACAAAATCTTGCGAAAGATATTTGTGACCCCATTAAAAAAAAAAATATGGGAAAATATCAGCTTTTATGTTAACGCCGATACTGTCTGTAAAAATAGAAAACGACAGAAACAATTTACACGAATTGTCATTCACGGTGAAAAGAAGAGCTTTATTTACATCATATCATTCTCATACAAGTCATATATAATACATAAATAATCTTTATCAAGTGTTAAAAATGTACAAATATACAATACGCGAACTCTTTCAAATCATATTTCTGTCAAACAAGAAAATGGACATATTTATCTGCAAATGATAAAATAAGAAAACCTCTTAAGTAGGCTAACTGTTTCTTGTGGAGTTTTTTTTTTTCCGAGTATGCATTTTAGTGTGAGAATGGAGTAAACTAGCTCATCCTGTCTGGACACAGTACAGTTGTGACTTTTTGCACCAAAAGTGAAGCTACAAGACAGGACAAAGAAATCGATTTTGTAATTTCAGTCTTCATGGACGGTTCAGCACTCATTAATTGCTTTCTGTAGAATTTATCAGCCTAGTAAAAAACACACCACCACAAATACACAGCTTTAAGAATGACCATCAGATGATAAAAAGAAAACAATGAAAAGGACAGACAGAATAAATATGCAAATCCAAGCCTCAAAAACAACAGCCAGAGGACACTTCATCGTTGTGAAAGCTGAAAGACCATTTGAATAGAATAGCAAAGGCATGTTCACCATTATATAATGACAAGAAAGACGTATGATTCAGCATGAAAGACGGCAAAACCAATCCTCTTAAAGAGGACACACTAATGAAATGAAATACAGTATGAAAATAAAACCAAATAAAGACGGCACCCATAAAGGCATATTTAATTGCCAAATCCACTCATTAATTCCCCCCCCTTTTTTTTTTTTCCTGCGTTGACCTGATGGTGCCTGTTGGAACTTAGCAGAGCATACTGCATGCATCACAGTTTTCAAAGTTTATTAAAATTGCAAGTACAAGCACAATTCACAAGGAAAAATTCACACATCACTCCCATGTTAGATCTTAATAAATTCCCCGCATACATTAGGCAGCATCAGCGCACAGTGATTTATGCCTAGACACGTACAATGTACTCTATCATGTGAAAGGTAACATTGAAACTCTGCAGGAAATGTTGTACAGTGTGAAACACCTGATCTCATGCTGCAATTTTCAAACCACAAATTTGCCTATGTTGATCTGCACACTAGTGCTAGATCCTCCTGTGAAAAAAAAAAATAATAGCAAAGATAGGTTTGTTTGTTTGTTTTTATTCTATGTGAAACACTACATTTTCATCCCCCAGCTTTTCAAGTGTGATAAAAAGCTGACAAACAACAAAAAATAACATTAGTGATTTATTTGTGCCCTCTTCTACAAACGTACATGTATACAATAATTTCATGTGTAATTACTGCAAGGCTAATGCTCACAACGGAAAAAAAGAAAAATTGTAAATACTATACGTTCCAATGGTAATCAAAAATTGAATCTGCAATCCAGGATAATACCATAACAATTTCAAGAGACAATTCACAGTAAGATATGGTTTGATAGGTAATTCAAGGCTTTGAATTCCACAAGCAATAGCACAAGCTATGATGAAATATAAATTCAAGGTGAATGCAATAGATCTGTGATATATCATACATTTAAAAATATGACTTTGAAAAAAAAAAACACACAAAACAAATACACAAATTCTCTGTAAATACACACAATGGTCAGCCGATGAGAGCCAATGGTAATTCAATGCTGCAGGTGGGATGGATAAATTTATGGAAAAAAATAAAGATATAAACAATTGTATACAAACACAAAAAAATATATACATATAAATGGTTGCATCCTTGCAGGAAGGCTACTCTTAAACACACCAAGAATGAACTCTACCATTTTCCTATGCACTTTAAGATTACTTTGTGGAATAGTATGTTAGAAACACTGTAACTCTAATCTACTGCTTGCGCACACAGAATTAACATAGTAAAGCAAAGCAAAGCAAAACCCTTTCCCCTGCTCTCTTGATGCATGTTTTTTATATTCACAGCACAATTTGAAGCACAAGATATGCATATATATCATAGGCAGGAGTGGAACTATTTCCTCATGCGCTTTATACAAACAACTGAAATATATAAAACAGAGTGGCAGATCCAGAGGGGGGCGCAAACGGCACACCCCCCCCCCCCCTTCATTTTTCGTTAAAAACAAAAGAAATAAAAAGAAAAAAAATGAAATGAAACCCGGAAGTGGCACCAGAAATATTAGTCATGCCCTCCCTTTACAGAATTCCTGGATCCACCCCTGGAACAGCACATCATTCAGTAAATGTTACGACTTTTACCGTTCACCTCTCCATGTAGGCTATGCATCACACATGCTACCAATTCCTACAAAAACTTTATTCTAGCAAACAGCCATGGTGTCAATACATTATATCGCCCGATCTCCTTTCAGCCTAGCAAGGAATTTTACATGTCTTTGTTGTTGACCTTCATTCTGTGTGAAAATACCAATAAAAATAAATGCACCAGCACACACACACACAAACACTCACACATACATACACACTTATATACATACATACATACATAGGCTCAGCACAAAGAAGGTGGTCTCTTTTTTATCCAACATGCAGGAAAACAGAAAATGATGCTTAAATGATTTGCTTGCTTCTTCCCCTCCCCCCCCCCCCCCCCCCCACCGCCACCCTTCTTAAGCATGAAAATTCAACTCCCAAGCTGCATACAGACTTGTGTGTTTACAGCAATGGATTGTCCTGCAGATTGAATTACTAAGGTTTGGAATATTCTATTATACCACATCATGAAAACAGAAGGCATGAATTTATCTTCATCGTCGTTGTTGTTGTTGTTGTTGCTGTTGTTGTTGTTGTCGTTGTCATTGTTGTTGTATGGATAGAAACAGAGAATGAGAAAATGATTTCCCAAATTATATCCAACTTCCCAATGGCGTGTCCAACAAAATAGTGAATATGTGCAGTGCATCTTCCAAACAGACAATATTTCAAATCTGGCTGTGAGATTAAAATCAAGGAAAAGGACGTTAGGATCAAAAACTGTAACACAAGATTTCATTTAGAAAGTGACACCGCATATTGCCCACGGTCCCGTAGATGTGAAAGAGGCCGGTTTCTAAAATGATTTTGCTTGCAAAATTTGGTCACATACGTACAGGACCATTATACGAGTTGTTGGCTTTTTGGTTTGTTTGTTTTCAAAAGTGGATGGATTTGACTGTGGATATGAGATAATAACATGGGAAAAAAATCTCCCTCTGTTTGTAAGCCAAGCAGCACACATTTCAATGAGTTTAAGATCAGGTTAAGACTCATCTTAAAAATGCTACTTAACTTTGAATTATGATTGCCATGGCCAGTATTTTATAATGTGCAGTAGAGTATACAATTACAGTAGCCGCACAATCTTAATGTCTGCAATTATCTTACCATTATGTACAAATTCTCGATGCTGGCATCTGATGACTGAAACATTTCTCCTTGTGCTTTATAACTCCACTCTTCCATTCACATCTCAAATTCCCTGTAAGCCTATTGATGAAAAAAAAAATGCAATTTTTAATCAATTTCAGTATTTCTTCATTCAGCCACAATAGTCCTTAGACTGTAACAAATCTCTGGAACAAGTCTGTCTACATTCAACATCAGTCAAATCCATCACAAAATAATAACTCTATTTACATATCTCCTTTTCTATTTGAATAAAAACTAGAAGAATATCAGTACATCATGGCAAATATGAAAATTCAAACAGTGCTAATAAAATTATATTTCATATATTCAATCTTCATTCACTCACACGACATGTGTACATAATAACTTAGTTTGAACTGTACTAAATTACAATGACAGCATCAGTTTGAAGATGCATCATAGGGGTTATCAAGAGATTATAACTGGACATAGGTGTTCATGTTGGGAACCTAACTCTGTGCGAAGGGTTCAAAGTAAACACCTTCTGAATCTTTTTTTTTTAATCATTATTTAACAAAGGATTCATCTTCAAAAATCATCAGCCTTTTCAATAAAAGTTAGGGTAGTTCCACTTGTTTCGATTGCAGTTAAAAAGAATGAAGAGGAAATTCTCCTCAGGGTGGAAGTTTCGTCTTATGGGAAGTTTTGCTCGTATGGGTGCATATACATCGACATCACTGCCTCTAGTCCTGACTCAAGCCGCTCAAGACTCTCACAATAACTCAGAGATCAATGATTCCTGGGGGGATTTCCATTTTCCATGTGCATCCGTCAATCCAGCTCTCCACGTTCTCAACATATTCCTCTCCTAAAGATGTTGATGATGTCATAAAAGTCACACGGTGTTAACATGGGGCGTTATATTTGTTACTGACGTCCGTTGGACACAAAGAGTTCAAGGTTGGCTCTGGAAATTTGCTCCAACCGGCAGATCTAGTCCTCTTTCTCTATTTTATTCTTCTTGCCGACGATGCCCATGAGATCCTTGGACATGTAGTACGGTTTTTCTGCTGAGCCATCATGCCTCTCAAGGTCCTCCACTGTGGGTTGGATAAAAAGATTAAGGATGACGGTAATGTAAGACGCATTTCACAATCAGGATTATCATTATTTACATTTTTGTTGTATCCCCCCCCCCCCCCCAAAAAAAAAAAAATGTAGAGATGAACCAAGTTTCTATTTGTCAGAAATCATTCAACCTGTGCCTCTAGATAAGAAGTTCTTAAAACTTAGCATAAGTACTACGATGGGGAAAAAGCTTAACACATTCCAGGCAATTTTTTTTACACAAATGCCACCTTGGCCTGCTTAAGCAACTTGTCAAAACGACAAATGATACATTTACCTTTTCATCACAAGTCATATTCCATGTATAGGGAGACATATCTTATTGTCGATATGCAATTAAATTTGTGCTCAATGCAATTAGACGAATACGCCAAAACACACTCACACTTGGTGTTTCAAGCTACGTACCACAAATATCATGTTTACATACGTAATCCTTGATAACATGTTCACGTGATGTCAAGTCAGCCTGAACTATATATTATTTAAGTATAAATTGAGCAACTAGTTAAGTAGTGAACATCGAAGAAAATATCGAAAGAAAAAAAAAACTTACAGAAGCAGAGGAACAGTGTATCCACTGCCATGTCGTACACTCCAAAGAAGCTCACAGCGATTGCATAGGTTCCGATGACCATCACCTACAGAGGAAGAAAGTGATAAGAAAGTCATCTCAATAATATTTATTCATAGCAAAGCATCCTGCTAATGATGCCCCAGAGAGTCAAGAAAAAATGAAAAGGCTGGCACAAATATGTTCACAGATGAAATGTCACTATTATGGACCAGTTAGGAAGCACATTCTCTGGGTACATCTCTATTTCTCCCCCCAATGAGTCGATTTGGGCTCATTCCATATGGAAACTAGAAAAGCACTCTGAAAGCGCAGACCTCTGCCAAGGAGATACTTTTCACCGATGATTTTGCTCTTCCCAAACAGATGTTTCTCCTCTCCACCACTGGAAAAAAGCTCTTTGGGCTCACCTCCACAGAGATCAGTGATTTCCACCCATAAGTACGCATGCTGAAAAATTGCCAGATTTCCCAATATAGAAGCCTAGTTTGTTACGTCATAAACCCTCAGCTGCACGGTGCGCCTCGCCCTAGCAGAAACTAGAGCACGCACTTTAGTGTGCGTTTGAAAACCTCCAAAACGCGCAGGCTGAACTCCCAAGTTCAATGACCCTACCCGTCAAAATATAAAAAATCCTTCATAAATTCCCCAAAAATTCTTGGATCATTACCAAAATTTAATCATTATTTTGTTAGTTGTGTCATTCTCAACCTTTTCTGTAAGTTTCATCCAAGTCCGTTGTCTACTTTTTGAGTTATTTTGCACACGGACAAACAAACAAACCAACAAACGAAAACATAACCTCCTCCCTTGGCGGAAGTAACAAAGGAAGCAATGTAGGTACCAGTACTTCAAGGAAATGGGAAGCATGGGACCAAACAGCTTTTAAGTCCTGGCCCTCCAAAGCATTAGGCAACTAATGAAAATAAAGTGCTATGCGTAAAAACATTACCACTGCTGCCAAGAGATTCAGACTTTGGAACCATAAGAAGACAGAAATCCTTGGTTGTATCATCCTACTTATAACCACAATTGCTGACATTATAATAGAAAGGAACATAAATTTTCTGTGAAACTCCAGTAAAACTTATAATGTTGTTTGATAGTACTTGTAGTCTCACACATACACACACACACACACACACACACATTTTCTTATTCTCCATCTCTTTGCAGGCAAACACATACACAACTTTGCTTTGATGTTTTCGAAGAAAATATAACACTTATCAATATAAAGTTCTGTTGGCTTCAGCAAAAGTCCAAATAAGACAGGCTAGATGGAAATTTGAATATAATCATGAGGATCAAGAAAATACATAAACATACAAACATTCATCCAGAAGAAAAGACTTACAATGATGGGGACCCAGTAGTAGGTCACGTCAGGAACGGTGACCAGGTTGGAGAGGAACGAAATCTGATTGGTGAAGTAGAAGAAGGCTGCCACGCCCACCAATCCGACGGTCAGCAGCTTGCCCATGAGCAGGACCAAGTCGGTCAGCTTATTGACCACTGCGACCCTGTCATAGGTGAGAGAGGGAAAATGGCTTCAAATTTTGCATCCCCCACTGAGACTGCTTGATGAAGGAGACGTGCATACAATCTAACAATATTCATAATTAATCAATGGCAACATGCAACAGCATCATACCTATTAAAACAAAAATTATGACACACAAATCTATTTATCTATGTGTGAATAAGGGGAAAAAAAGTCTCATGAGAGATGAATACTGTAAACAAGGATATTTTCACGTGGCCAGGTAAGATGAGTGTCATTTGTTTTTAATCCCGTTGAATCAAGATATTAACCAAGTGAACATAATGGCAAGCAAAAATATTCATGTTTTTATTTTTGCAAAAGTTTCTGGTTGTGGGAAATGAGCAAAAAATTTTAAAACTGCAAAAATTTCAAGCATTTTACAGTCCATCACTTTTACAGTTTGTCACTTAACAGTATATCACTTTAAATTATCACTTTGTAACAGTTTAGCACTTAAATTACAGTATATCACTTGTACAGTATAGCACTTAACTCAAAGCACTTTCTTCACTCCAAAAGACTTTGTCTCATACAAAGTGTACTGTATGCCATCTTGCCAGTGATAAAAACCTCCCTATTAAAGTTGGATCCTGAAAACTGTCTCAGTTTCTTTCTATTTGCTTCCTGATACAAAAACACTTAAATTCTGTGACCAAACAGCAGCAATATACTAATATCAACTACCACAAGTAAATAGATGTGTAGGTATATCACTCTACAGGTTACAGCCTCAGACCAGAAACCATAAGGTTATTAATCAGTATTAGCCATGACCTGGGTAGCTCTGATTCCTTTGCTGTACATGCTAATTTCAAGATGATATTTTCAGAGAGAATAAATTGATTCCTAATTCCCACACTCCATTCCACATCTGCAGGCATTCAAAGTGGCCACTGTGATCTACTCCGTATGTGCATCACAACTCACCTGAGAATGTTTCTCAAGAGCAGGAAAAATGCGTTTTTGGCCGATGTGCAAAAGTTTTTCCCGTAGATTGCGCACTGTAGGGAGAAGGGAAATAGATAGTGAAAGGAAAGGTAAAAAAAGTTAGCCTTTAACCCAAGATCTGTCAGTAGCATAATGCAGTTCATACGCTCTTGGTGCCAGAAGCTCTTTCATGCATGATCACTCAACTGTCCTCTCCAGAGACTCCAACCCCAAGCACCTTCTGATCTGGAGATTCTCCCACCTGAAACCCCTAGCAAACGGGAGACTCCAACTTGATGTGCGCAAAGCGCGAAGTTACTTGTCGCCGGGGTCCACCTCAAGGGCTCTAGATGTTACCTCGTGCTATCTAAGGCTTGTTTTTTCAACATACAATGACAATAAGTAAGAAATCATTTCAAGCGGGAGAACGGGAGATTTTGCAAAAATGGGCTTTCAGCGGGAGACCTCCTGTCGAAAGCGGTATAGTTGGAGTCTCTGCCTCTCTCAATATCAAATTTAATGTCAAAGAAAAGTACGAAAACTATGTCTCAGATAAAAGAGAAATTAAAGCTGTTGTTGTTGTTTTTTCATATTAGATGCAGATCAGAGTCCTCTATGAAGGATGTGACACATGATATAAACATTTTAGATATATGTCCCACATACCACTTATTCAAAAGAAACCACTTTGAAGAAGAAAATATAGAGTGCTTTTATGGAAGGACAATCATCATTTTTTGTAATTCTTCATGATGAAAGCTTTGCATTGGTATATAACTTATAGGGTATGATGCTTACAAATATGAAGAAATGAAAATTGGAAAGTGAAAGATGCTTACACACTAGTGTGGTCTACACAGCAAATCTACAAGTTGTATGGATAGGACTACCGCACAATACATATAATACGCGTACAGCATTGTTCGATCTAACATAGATGTGGACATATTTTGTTAGCTGTAACCTTCAATAACAAACTCCAAAAGAACAACAGCGACAGGAAGGAACTTGAAAGGCAAGGAATTATGGGATGCTACGTCAGAGTTTGTGGGATATGAAAGAGATATATAAGTGATGTTGTCATCTAAGTTATTTCTGATACCTCACATTGTATTTCTCCCACCTATTCATGCTGAATACATACAAGAGACACACTGACGTCTCTTCAAACTTTTTGTCTCCTCTCTCTGTAGCATCATTGTCAACTTTATGTCATTTTGCTAGGTACTCCTTATCACTTTGAGTGGAGGATGAGATATTGACTTTAGAGGGGCACAATCCTCAGAGAAGTAAATTAATTCTAATCATTAGATGCAGAATGTTCAAAGAAAGCACAGAGCAAACAAGAGACCCGCGGGTCTAGCGCTCACCTGAGTATCACAAGTTCACCTTTCACGCAGTCACTAATCTTATTCACAGCTCTACCAAAATTTGACCAGGCATTCTCAAGTAGAAGATGAAAATGTACAATAAGGGCCCAATTTTTTTAAGATTCCTTAATTTGGGGGGATTGGGGCCCCCGGGGCCCTCTGGGTGGGGCATGGTGCCCATTTTGATAAATTGAGATCCTGACCCCCTAGGGATGCTACCTGCCAAGTTTGACAAAAATCCATCATGAGGTTTTCAGGAGGAAGATGAAAATGTACAATTCAGGCCCCCATTTGGACCCTTCCAACCACCCCCCCCCCCCCTACCCAAGAGGGGCACCCCTGGATCTCCTATGAACAAACTTGAAACTACAGTCATTAATGCACTCACTCATAGTATTATCTCAGCTCTATAACTTCTGATTCTAGAGAAGATTTATAAAGATTCCTTCATTTGGGGGGTTTGGGACCCCTGGGGGCCCCCTGGGTGGGGCATGGTGCCCATTTTAACAAATTGAGATCCTAACCCCCTAGGGATGCTACCTGCCAAGTTTGGTGAAAATGGGTCATGGGGTTCTCAAGAAGAAGATAAAAATGTACAATTTAGGCCCCATAAGGACCCCTCCTCACCCCCTCCCCTGGGTCCCAAGGGGGGCACCCCTGATTCTGCCATGAACAAACTTGAAACTACAGTCATCAATGTACTAACTCATAGTATTAACTTAGCTCTATCACTTCTGGTTCTAGAGAAGAAGATTTTTGCGGATTCCTTAATTTTGGGGGGTTTGGGCCCCCTGGGGGCCCCCTGGGTGGGGCATGGTGCCCATTTCAACAAACTGAGTTCCTAACCCCCTAGGGATGCTACCTGCCAAGTTTGGTGAAAATGGGTCATGGGGTTCTCAAGAAGAAGATGAAAATGTACAATTTAGGCCCCATTAGAACCCTTCCCCACCCCCCTCCCCTGGGTCCCAAGGGGGGCACCCCTGATTCTGCCATGAACAAACTTGAAACTATAGTCATCAATGTACTAACTCATAGTATTAACTTAGCTCTATCACTTCTGGTTCTAGAGAAGAAGATTTTTACAGATTCCTTAATTTTGGGGGGTTTGGGCCCCCCTGGGGGCCCCCTGGGTGGGGCATGGTGCCCATTTTAACAAATTGAGTTCCTAACCCCCTAGGGATGCTACCTGCCAAGTTTGATGAAAATCGGTCTTGGGGTTTTCAAGAAGAAGATGAAAATGTAAAAAGTTTACGCACGACGCACGACGGACGACGGACGACGGACGACGCACGACGCACGACGGACGCCGGACGAAGGGCGATCGCAATAGCTCACTTGAGCCTTTGGCTCAGGTGAGCTAAAAATTGAATGCAAATGGATGATTCATGCAAGCAATAAGATTATCGAAAAATTCACAAATTTCTTGAAATCCATCATGTCTGCAATCATTCAGGTGCCAACTGCATGATGTCAGAGATGTACCATAATTATGCTACAATAGTTTTATACAGAGACTTGATTTACCTTAATTGATCACTAGAAAGGAGAGAAGGCAGGACCTATCAGAATATGACTTTAACCTGTCAGTTTTCCCCTTTGATTTAATTAGTGTTTAGTCGGTCTAGCATTAAATGAAATGTTAATCAAATCCACAGTGGGATCAATAAATAGTGTTATGGTCCATACTTCCTTTATTCTGTGGGATTTTTTCCAGCAATAGCACATTGTCAAATCACACACAAACATGAAAAGTTAAAATGAGTTACACTGTATCTTTGGTCATTTTCACCATACTGTGGTAAATAAAGAGGTCATAGTTACACATTGACAGACTAGCAAATGAAAAATATACCTCAGGCACAAACAAGTCGTGAGGTGTGCAAATTGATTTAATAAGAACAACAAACAAACAATGACACATGTCTCTGTCATATTTCATGTTCTATGACTGACATTATACTCACCATGATGTAGGCATTCTTATTGAGGAACTTCATGATCTTCTCCAAACACCAGAAGCAGCACTTGAGACATTTGATGATGAACTTCACCACTTCGTTCTCAGCGTTGCCTATCATAAAGGGGATGGGGAGAGATTCTGGTATGAACAAACAATCTTTGTCAACATGTGAAATCCATTTGGGCACCAAGAGGCCTAAATTCAGGGGAGCACACTGCAAGTATAAACACTGCTCCAGCCTTGTGCCTACAAGTCAATTTATATGCAGCTATTTGGTAGCATCTATATTCAATACAATTGTATACTGTAAAAGTGGATATTTTCGCGGTGTTCAAATTTTCGCGCATTTCGCGCAACCAGAAACTAGCACGAAAATAAAAGCACGCGAATATTTTTGCTTGCCATATATGCCTGTGCGTGATGTCTTGATTCCGCGGAATTAAAAACACGCGAAACTCTTCCGACCCGGCCAAGCGCGAAAAATTAGTCACGCCAAAATATCCACTTTTACAGTACTTCCATCCTATAACAATATCATTTACTGGCATAGTTTACTTTCACCATATTTGCAAAAACTCATGACAGCATTTAAAAATGATTACTGATAGCATTGTGTTTGCATTCCATTGATAGTGTGAGAGCAGAATGACTTACTCTGAATTTAACAATTATTACTTGAGATAAATTATACGAGAATTAATCACACTCAGTAAATATGGAGGACAGGGTCTTCATAATGTTACATTTATTGATTCTTAGGGCCCCTTGCGCGTGTTCATGCAAGAGCACATTTCAAGTGCATACAATTCAGTGTTCATATGCAGGGGCGGATCCAGGAATTCTGTAAAGGGGGGGGGGGGGCCTTTCCAAAATTAAGGGGGGCACAATTTTTTCTTTTTTTTTCTGTTGTTTTAACCTAAAATAAAGAGGGGGCGTGCGCCCAGGGCGCCCCCTCTGGATCCACCACTGATATGTGAGTTACTGCCAAAGACGGAGTACGCTGTACTTTACAGTCTGACAAACATGTCACGACAACAATCAAACTCCTCTGTTATATTTCTGTATATTCAATTTAGAATTGATGTACTCCCAGCTTTTCACTTTAAATACAGAGTGACCATAGTTTTCATATATACCAGGTAAGTGAAGCAATCATGAAAATATATACAACAGCAAACAGCAAAGTCCATATCATTGTTTTCTCTTCCCATATCTCACTGTGACTTATAAATACTCAAAACCTGTCACACGTACACAACACTATAGCCACACACATACAAAATATCCTAAACAATCACCCATTCTCCATGCAGCAAATGCTGATCTTCGTCCCCTTCGTACAACCCATTAATGACAAAATATGCCTAGGAAATGAATTTACGGCAACACTGAAGAGGCTACCCTGGATGAAGATTATTATTATTATTATTATCATTATTATCATTATCATTATCATTATCATTATCATTATCATTATCATTATTATCATTATTATTATCATCATTATCATTATCATTATCATTATCAATATCATTATCATTATCATTATCATTATCATTATCATTATCATCATCATCACCATCATCATCATCATCATTATTATTATTATCATTATTATTATCATCATTAGCCATAAAATGTCACACACACCTTTGAGTTTCTGCTCTATGTACTCCAACATGACCCTAATCATCTGGATAATGGCAATGATGAGGGAGCCAAAGGCTATGGTACCCAGATGATACCTGGAATGGAAGAAGTCAGACTCCGGTAAGTATTCTTGTTATTATTAACCCGTTGAGGACGGATTGATTTTGCTACAACACGCATTTTCCATAGACACTTGCCCGAGTACACTCGGGACTTGTCCTCAACGGGTTAACAAAAATGTGACTCTGAACACCTGCATCTTGAATAATTACATTTCCACAAGAATTTATGAGGGAAAGTTCTGAGCTCACTTTTTTTTATATGTAAAAAGTTGATATCTTTTCAATTAGGTGCAAACATTCCATTTGAATATAACATGGAATTTCAGCCATTTTGCACATTTTGAAGTTAATCAACAGCTCACAAAGAAAATTTTAAAATGCTTTATTTTCATAGAATCGCTTCTTGAAAGCAACCTTTATTAATTCATTACACAATTATTGCTGTCTTAATTTCTTTTCTTTTCTGCTAATCTAATTCTCTCCTTTGCATGTGGTTTGCCCACATCTGGATGTGATTACATGTACGTATGGAGACAGATGTTCCCCATAGATCAAAAATCATCTAAAACGGCCGACTATGAGTATTAAAGTTTAAAGCCGCAAGAGTATACCTGATGGACCGCCAAAAGGATTTGAGAAGAGGGAAAGCTGGGATATCCTGGGGCTTGGTGAAGGCCCAGTAGTAAGAGGCAAAGGCACCAGCCAGCGTCATCTGACCCCAGGCGATCATGAAGTTGACCAGCCAGAAGAACATGAAGAGGTTGTAGACCTGCAGGTAGATGGTGTAGCTGGGCAGGGCGTACTCGCTGAAGATGCACATAGCTGTCGTGTTGTTGGTGGCAAACGTCTGTGAGGTGTACAAAGAGTACCATGAATAGGGGCCCAAGAAATGTACAGATAAAGGGATATGGTACAAATGTATAGTATTGGTTGAGGTGAGAATTCAGCTTATAACTCTTTTGTGAGATACTTAGAAACCACTTTATGAAATGTTAAAAAGTGTACAATTCTAAGAGGAATTCAAAGTTTAATTATTTGCTTAAAATCGGTTTTGAAATGGCTGAAATATCCAAAAACAAAGTAATACAAAGCGTTCCTAATAAAAGGTGGGCCCCACTTTTTATTAGGATCACATTGTTTTGGTTATTTCACACATTTCAAAGCCAATTTTTATCAAATAAACTTTGAAAACCTCTTAAATCATATGCTTTTTTTCATATTAAGATGTTTTTATATATGTCTCACAACAACAAAAAATCATCATTGAAAAATGTTTTAAACCTCAAACCCTATCCCAACTGAAGCTGTACCACTCCTTTAAACCTGTCTCCACACAGATCATCCAAAAGGAAGATATAGTAGAGGCTCGGATAGACTGTCAAAATCATATAATATGTTGAATTACATGCAAACATATATATCTGAAGAGATCTTAATTCTAATGATCATATATCCTTTTAGATGGAGGATCTTGATATGAATGAAATAAGAAATGAGCCATACAATTTGTATGGAGGGTAACTTGTCCACAGATTACAAAGTTCTTGCATTTCAAGCTACAAAATTTTAGATAATGCACCCTCACAAGAGAAATTGACACCTCCTGTAATGGCACTTGATATCTTTTACAATTGCCCATAGTAAAAGTCACACTGGAGGCAAATTGAGTAATTAAAGATATTGATTTACAAGCAGATGCACTTCGCTATGAAATTCTAACAATTGAATTCAAGATATAAATCCTGCAGCGCCCCAATTCCACAATAGTGTCAGGACAGTATTAGATTAATCAAAGGTCTCTACTCTACACATGTAACTAAATCATTTTACTTGTTTTATTCATCAAAGGACAAGGGATTACACTTACAGCCTGGTCGCAAGAGGTGCCATTAGCAACTCCAAAATCTGTCGGGGCATCGATCACTACATACATGTTGCGATGAGTGGTGGCAAGATAACTGAGGATGACGGCTTGAGTCAAGGCTAATTAACACAGGGTTTGAAGACAGGACAATATTCATGGAATCCAGCTAGGACACATTGACCAGCCTTCAAGAAGCTGGACCCGATGGTACAAATGTATATACCAGGGGGGCATTTCATGAAGCAGTTTGGTCAGATATTTTTCTGACAAACAAGCTGTTAGAAGCTACTAAAATCCTTGCATCTCACCAGTGGCTGAGAGCAGATTTGTCCGACAACTTTGTCGGACAAAAGGCTTCATGAAATGCCCCCCAGGTCATTACAGTAGCAGCTCAGCAACAGCCCATCACTAAATAAGCATTTTAATTTGATAGCTGTTGTTAAATGGAGCTCATAGAAATCAAGTGACATGCCAAGAGTGTAAGAAACTTTCTAACATGAGATTTAATTAGTTCAAAATCGGTATGAAAAAAAAAAAGTGTTTGTAAAGTAGTTATCCAAACCTAAATGGTGGTGTTTTCTGGCATTTTCTGTACATACACAAACCCATAGCATACATGTTATCCATATCCAGAGAAGAACTTTGCAAAATGCCAAACTATATATAGCATTTTGTAAAGCAAGATTACGAATTGCATGTATTAACATGAAAATATGAAGTATGCTTCATAAAATCAGCTGACAGGAAGCACTGGCAAAAAAAAAAAAAAAAAAAAAAATTGATGATAATAATAGTAATAACAATATTGACAATAATGAAATATGGTAAGTAGATAAGCAGATCCAAAGAAATCAATTAAAGCCATGTTCCAGTTTTCACACTGACAATGTTATCTTTCTCGGACCTACAAACGTGTATGAAAATGAAACTGAAAATCATCAGCACTGAAATATTGACTTCAACAATCATCTGCTGCAATCAATCGTGCAAACAAGTGTGAGAAAAGGATACACTGCAATGCAGGCGAAGAGCGCCACCACTATCAGCTCCAGTAGGAATGGCATGATTGGCCAGAAGAGGGTGGAAATCATGTGACCTATGGCCCTGTGACCAATCAGAGCAAAGAAAAGAAAATATGTTACTCAGTACAGCACAATTAACATGTAAATTGCCAAAGACACACTGCTCTACAGAGCCATATGGTCCATGCCAATATTGATATATTAATTCAATGTTTATACACATAAATCAATCACATGAAATTAGACTGCACACTCACATTTTACCGTGAGTAATAATCTCTGGGCAGGATTTGCAAACATATTAACAAAATCAATTACAGAGAAGGCCCTTACTGTGAAATGTGCATGCTGCACATAATTAATGAATTCTTCTTTGAAATATGATTTTTTTTTTTTCCGTTTGACAAATGTTCTCATTTGCCTATTGCTCCACTTTTATTTTGAAAAAAGAACAAACCTCAGTTGATTCTATAACTAATAAGATTATTCATCTCTCTTAACATCCAAAAGTGTACAGTTTGGAGCATGATAACATCAACAGAATTTTTTTTTTTGTCATCAAGGTCAAGCTATTGACCACTGTCTTTAAACAAAAACTGAATGCAAAAGAAGGTTACATCACAGATAACAGTCAAAAAGCAACTGCAATAGCCTGCCTGAGCCATCAGGAAGGGAACAAATTATCCAAGTGTAATGTTTGTGCCAAACGAAGGAAGGAGAGAAATTTTTAAAGAAGAGGGTCCTTCTTTAACCCATTGTGAATGGGCTTTGCTACAACACACATTTCCCATAGACACTTGCCCGAGTATACTCAGGACTTGCCCTCAATGGGTTAAAGGAGAAAAAAAGAAAAGAAAAACATATATGTAACAGTCATATGGATTGAGTAAGTGTAACAGTGTACGTAGAGCACATCAGTGAGGTGTGAGGAAAATAGGAAAATCCATGTAAAAGAAATGAATTTTTTAACCTTTTGGTGCAGCCATCTCTGGATAAATGACTACAACAGTCCATGATGTTATGCATGGGCAATGATATATTGTATACAAAATATAAAGAGAATTAAAAAAAAAAAAAATCATATGTTATGAAAAGTACACAAATCCTCGTTTTGATACTGACTTACGCTCAGAGTAAAATGATTCCCCCTGTTTTCTGAAAGAGGTAAAGTTAAATATTAAGTGAAAATATGTTGAATTCTCTTCATATTTTCTTTGTTGTCCACATGTGAAGTTGCGATATGTCGGAGTCTACTCATCCAGCAATGTCAGCACCAAAACTTCTAAAAACTCATGACTTTTGAATGTATCGTGCAATTTTCCTCAAACTTCGGTGAAGTGATTTTAATACTAATATCGCTGCATTCACTCATTCCGTATGCATATTTGGGGAAATTCCCTTGTAAGATCTGTCAACAATCCTTACCGACTTGCTTCCTTGATGAGGGAGATGGCGATGCGGATACGAGTGCAGAGGCAGAGGGTCATTAGCAGTATGATGGCCAGGAGTACTGAGAGAATGATGCCTGTATGCATGCAAAGGATTTAAAGAAAAACAAGTACACACCCATTTACTAGCACATTCAAATTCTATAGACATTTCTTTTTAAACAAAAAGGTTGTTCCCAAGAACTAGAGAGCTTACTGAGACTTGATCCACATAGGAACAACTAATGTATGCAGGGTAGATTTTACTTAAGTACTGAAGTTTATTCATCAGAAACAGCTAGCTGGGATAATGGAAAAGCTTTTAAAAGGACCCCAAAGAGAGACTTTCACTGATTTCACTACATTGGATTAATAAATCCATCTGTTATGGGCATATCTCTTTAATACATATTTGGCATATAAAAATAGCTTTCATGATGTAAAAATTTTTTGTGCAAGAATGATGTGATTTTTTTTTAACACATTCTGAATTGCTCTTGAGAATCTTTTTCCTCAGCTTATAACCCATTGATGCAGCACACATTATACAATTCTTCTAATATGCTTAAAACAGGAAAAACAAGGAAAAGTAGAAATTACGCGGTGCATAATATATGTCCCCGCCGGAAGTAGCATTTAGTAGCAAAATGTACAATACAGGTAAAAAAATCAAGGTCAAAGGTCAAAGAAGTCAAAGGTCAAAATTCTGTGTACAAGTTTTGAAGCCCTCACCTAGTGCCATCACATAAAGCAAATGGAATCAAAATCGGGTTAGAAATGGCGAAGGAGTAGCATTTTGTAGCCAATGTACAATATAGGTCAAAAATCAAGGTCAAAGGTCAAAGAAGTCAAAGGTCAAAATTCTGTGTAGAAGTTTTGAAGCCCTCACCTAGTGCCATCACATAAAGCAAACGGAATCGAAATTGGGTTAGAAATGGCGAAGGAGTAGCATTTGGTAGCAAAATGTACAATACAGGTCAAAAATCAAGGTCAGAGGTCAAAGAAGTCAAAGGTCAAAATTCTGCTTAGAAGTTTTGAAGCCCTCACCTAGTGCCATCACTTAAAGCAAACGGAATTGAAATCGGGTTACAAATGGCGAAGGAGTAGCATTTTGTAGCAAAATGTACAATATAGGTCAAAAATCAAGGTCAAAGGTCAAAGAAGTCAAAGGTCAAAATTCTGTGTAGAAGTTTTGAAGCCCTCACCTAGTGCCATCACATAAAGCAAACGGAATCGAAATCAGGTTAGAAATGGCGAAGGAGTAGCATTTTGTAGCCAATGTACAATATAGGTCAAAAATCAAGGTCAAAGGTCAAAGAAGTCAAAGGTCAAAATTCTGTGTGGAAGTTTTGAAGCCCTCACCTAGTGCCATCACATAAAGCAAACTGAATCGAAAATGGGTTAGAAATGGCAAAGGAGTAGCATTTTGTAGCCAATGTACAATATAGGTCAAAAATCAAGGTCAAAGGTCAAAAAAGTCAAAGGTCAAAATTCTGTGTAGAAGTTTTGAAGCCCTCACCTAGTGCCATCACATAAAGCAAACGGAATCAAAATCGGGTTAGAAATGGCGAAGGAGTAGCATTTTGAAGCAAAATGTACAATATAGGTCAAAGGTCAAGGTCAAAGGTCACAACTGAAATTCTGTGTAGATGTTTCAAAGCTCCCATGTAGTGCTATCATATAAAGCAAACAGAATCAAAATCGGGTTAGAAATGGCGAAGGAGTAGCATTTTGAAGCAAAATGTACAATATAGGTCAAAGGTCAAGGTCAAAGGTCACAACTGAAATTCTGTGTAGAAGTTTCAAAGCTCCCTTGTAGTGCTATCATATAAAGCAAACAGAATCAAAATTGGCTCATAAATGACAGAGAAGTAGCAAATTGAACATTTTGATCACACACGGACGCACAGACGGACGGACACACAGACACACACACGTACGGAGCCCATTTCATAGTCCCCTGCTCGAACTCGTTCGGCGGGGACAAAAACACACAAAACCCTGCAATCTTTCTATCCTCTCTCATATGGTAATGTATTATGTGAAAAGATGTAAATCTCAATCTGCGTCTCTTAGTCTGTCTTCTTCTTTGTTTCTCTCTCTCTCTCTCCTTGCTCTACTAGCTACCATTTTTGGTATTGATCAACGATCTTTACACTAAACATGAATGATAGCAATATTTTTTCTGCTTCAATTTATAGTAAATCCAAACTTTGCAACCAGTTCTATGATTATCTGGAGGGGTAGGGGCAGTGGACACAACAGGTGACCATGCAAACACAAAGTGAAGAGAATCAGCTGATCAGCCTCTCACCAATGATGAGCCAGGTCTGCTGGAGACGGAAGTAGCTGGAGAGATTGGCAGTGAAGGTGATGGCAGCGTCTGCACCATCCACACCAGCCAGACTGGTGTACATGTAGTAGGAGTAGTAAATACCTGCATGATGGGATAAAATCACAAGTAGAAAGGATAACAATCTAGCTATAAGAATGAGTGTTTCAGAATTTTCAGGTTGGCATGACAGTAATTACTGTATGTATGAAAGTTGACTTTCATGAATAAAAAAATTGAATTAAATATGATATATCCAAATGGAATAATCAAAATCAGGGGAAAAAAAGAAATTTATGAAATGTTAAGCTTCACAATCTGTTAATAAAAACCCAAGACATGCAAGTGAGAAGGGTTCATGTGTTCTCATCACATATCTTGCAGCGACCAGCCCAAAACCCTCACTACAAGTTTCTCTTTTTGACATCAAATCAAAAACCCACACTGGTTCGGGGGGGGGGGGGGGAGGCAAACTGATTGCAATATTGAATATAATGACTGAAATATTGTTTTATGAGTAATGGGTTGTTGGCACTTACTAGTACTATGTACAATGAACTTCAAAATTACACTATGAAATAAACATCAAACACTAAACATCAAACACAAGACCACTTACCAACACCCAGTGTAGCCATGAGGGCAAAGATTGTGAACCACACAATTACTCCAGCCAACCATCTCATCAGTACAATGAAGATGAATGCAATCAACATTCCCAACAGCATTCCACTGTAGAGATCAAGGGTCAAAGGTCATAAGCTAAGCTGTGAAAATCCACAATCGGTTTTATATTTCACACTCAGGTTATGAAATGTTTCATAGAAAAGAGAAGAAAACAAATACTATTTGCTACACATATACATTTGCTACAAGTACATATCAGTAGCCTAATCAAAAAATGAAACAGCAAATGGGCAATTCCGCGGTTAGTAATGTTACATCTAAAGAAATTTAGATATTTATTTTTACTATTAAATCACCATTTATTCATTTCAAGTCAAAATCATGTTAAAACATGTTCATCCTTCCCAGGCTTATGATATAGAAAAGAATGAGTACAATCCAATAAATATTAGAATTGCTATGGCAACTAAAAGGGCTGGTTAGTAACATTACGAAAAAAGGACATGACAAAAAAACAATGTCTTGTAGCAAAAAGTGTGCAAAATTTCAAGTTACTTCAAACAAAGTGTTGCATTAATTTCAATTATTGCATCATGACAAATGTTCACGCAAATATTTTTAGCAGTTCGACCGATAATTTATTAGCTAGACCCTCAAATGCATGGTTAGTAACGTTACGGTTAGTAACGTTACATTTGTCCGGAGTAATTCCGCAGGTCATTTCACCCTTTTGTAATTGACAAAATGTCACATGACTTCTGGAGTATTTAAATGTATTCATCTTTCACCTTTTAGCAAAAATTTGAGGAAAAAATTTCAAAGCAACCCACTGTAATTTGCATTTAAGTGAATTTCAGCATCCCCAGTCCCACATGTACATTTTAAATGATGGTTTTAGATCTCGCAAAATCAATAAATACGAAAAATAAAATCTACTGAATTTGAAAGACCTTAGTGATTGGTGAACATCCATGGCATTAGTTGATACCTAAACAAGGAAAAGTAGAAATTACGCGGTGCGTAATATATGTCCCCGCCGGAAGTAGCATTTTGTAGCAAAATGTGCAATATAGGTAAAAAATCAAGGTCAAAGGTCAAAGAAGTCAAAGGTCAAAATTCTGTGTAAAAGTTTTGAAGCCCTCACCTAGTGCCATCACATAAAGCAAACGGAATCGAAATCGGGTTAGAAATGGTGAAGGAGTAGCATTTTATAGCCAATGTACAATACAGGTCAAAAATCAAGGTCAAAGGTCAAAAAAGTCAAAGGTCAAAATTCTGTGTAAAGTTTTGAAGCCCTCACCTAGTGCCATCACATAAAGCAAACGGAATCGAAATCGGGTTAGAAATGGTGAAGGAGTAGCATTTTGTAGCCAATGTACAATACAGGTCAAAATCAAGGTCAAAGGTCAAAGAAGGCAAAGGTCAAAATTCTGTGTAGAAGTTTCGAAGCCCTCACCTAGTGCCATCACATAAAGCAAACGGAATCGAAATCGGGTTAGAAATGGCGAAGGAGTAGCATTTTGTAGCAAAATGTACAATATAGGTCAAAAATCAAGGTCAAAGGTCAAAGAAGGCAAAGGTCAAAATTCTGTGTAGAAGTTTTGAAGCCCTCACCTAGTGCCATCACATAAAGCAAACGGAATCGAAATCGGGTTAGAAATGGCGAAGGAGTAGCATTTTGTAGCAAAATGTACAATATAGGTCAAAAATCAAGGTCAAAGGTCAAAGAAGGCAAAGGTCAAAATTCTGTGTAGAAGTTTTGAAGCCCTCACCTAGTGCCATCACATAAAGCAAACGGAATCGAAATCGGGTTAGAAATGGCGAAGGAGTAGCATTTTGTAGCAAAATGTACAATATAGGTCAAAAATCAAGGTCAAAGGTCAAAGAAGTCAAAGGTCAAAATTCTGTGTAGAAGTTTTGAAGCCCTCACCTAGTGCCATCATATAAAGCAAACGGAATCGAAATCGGGTTAGAAATGGCGAAGGAGTAGCATTTTGTAGCAAAATGTACAATATAGGTCAAAGGTCAAGGTCAAAGGTCACGACTGAAATTCTGTGTAGAAGTTTCAAAGCTCCCATGTAGTGCTATCATATAAAGCAAACAGAATCAAAATTGGCTCATAAATGACAGAGAAGTAGCAAATTGAAGATTTTGATCACACACGGACGCACACACGGACACACGGACACACGGACGGACGGACGGACGGACGGACGGACGGACACACGGACACACACACGTACGGAGCCCGTTTGATAGTCCCCTGCTCGAACTCGTTCGGCGGGGACAATTAAAGAGTAAGATAAAGAGGCACATTTCTTTTATCCATGTCATGTCCACCTAACTGCGGAATTGCCCAAATGTATTCATTTTGAAATGATATCTAATGGTCATACTTCCTACTTTCACTGGAGGTACAATCATCTGTGTATAAGTTTTGGCAAATTTTGCTCATAAATGTAAAGCTTGTATAAGAACCTGGCCCTTTTCTTTCAAAACAAAATATATGACAAATTAAACTACTGCACAAATATCGTAATGCTACAATAAAAACATCCATTCTAGCTGAACATTTTTGCAATTTTGAAACATCTCCTCCTACATCAAAACATGTTCTGTCAGTCATACTACAATGTAGACACAATGAAATATCCATTTTAGGTGAACATGTTAGCTATTTTGATAAGTCTACTCCAACATCACAAAAAACATACTGACATTTAGTGGAAGATGAGGCACGTTGACCCTACTGGATAACAGAAAATGATTCCAGAAATCACAAATTTTGCAACTGACAATAAAAATCAGGCAATGAAAACTTGTCTGACATTTTATGTGAGGTCCTGAACAAAAAATTCTAAAGGATCCAAATGGTACAAGGGAAAATAATGTTGGTCTTTACAATAGGGAAACTTACGCGAGGATGATATACCACGAGGCAACGACATCCTGGTAGATCACCTCAACAAGATTAACTACATCAAGCAGCAAATTCACAGATCTGTCAGACAGGAGAGAAATTCATATACAGTCATAAAATATAAACCTTGAAAAGACAATTAAGAATGGAATATAGTGCAGTTCACCGTCCATTATGACCTGGCTCGGTACAATTACTTGTAGAAGCATTTATACGGCTCCCGTTTACCTCTATATCTTTACATCACTTTTTTCCCATTTGCTCTCTCTCTCTCTCGCTCTCTTATCTCACCTTTTTTCACTCATTCTTTTAGTCTTTTTCCACATTCATTTCTGAAAAATTATTGATCAATAACACACATAGTTTTGTTGGTATGGTAACATGCATATCTTTCCTTTGATTTCTTGTTGTGATTCTAGATGAGGCTTAAGATATTTAGATCAGTGTTCCAGTGACTGGAAACATCTGCTTAACATTAAGAGATCAGTTAACTTTATAGGTATTGAGACTGAGAATTATAAAGGTAATACTAGGAAAAATTAATCACACTAGCTTTGCAACAAATAGATCTGAGGGACTTCTACAAATAGAGTACATTCACTACTGGTAAACTATTTCAACGTGGTGCAACTGGTAGTTTAAGTGTGTATATAATTTCATTCTTACGTTTCGAAGAGATCTTGGGCATTGCTGGCAGTGATGTTGTTGTTCTCACTGCCTGGGGTGAGAATGAACTCGTCTTCAGATAGGACATCCGTCACGCTACTCAACGCATTCACCAGAAATGATGGCACGCATCGACCGAGGTCTGCACGAAAGATAATTTGAGCATAACTGAAGTCCCATCTCAGTCACAAAAAGCATGCAGTAAAGTGGTGATTGCACTGAATATGTCATTCTTGCAAGGAAAAAAAGCAAGACATAATTTGTTGGCTTAAAATAATTGACAACCATTCAAACTGGGGATGAGATTATATAACCTGCATTTATTTACTTTTTTTATTGTAATACTGTCCTATATTAAAAAGACACACCTATTAGGTTCCTTCAACATGAAGTCTTTATAAGACCATGTATTCCATGTCAAAGAAAGGGAATCTAGGGCACTGACAATAGTAAAATACACGATGTTGCAATATATTCTATCATATTTTGGTGTAACACAATGCTACAATTGTACATGTTATTTAATAAACTTAATTGAAATAGAATATACACCAGCAAAATAGCAAAATAACACAACAAAGTGACGGACATAGATTAAAGTTATTTCAGACAAAGTGTATGACACAGCATTTATCCTAATCAAACTTATAATTTGTTTGCAAGCCACTGTGACTGCAGTAGGGTAGGATTCTACCCTATGAGAATTAAAGGTCCAGTTTACCTTTGGGAGCAGTGATTTGAAAAATGTTTAAGATATCACCTTTCATGCATATGTGCAGGTCTGTTGTACCACAAAAGAAAAACCCTCCCATATGTAAATGTTTTGCAATAAAGCCTAAAATATGAAGAGATGTCAGTATTTTTCTTTATAATAAATCGTAACTGTAGACGGTTTGGTTTGGAAACATTTTTATTATAACTATTGTTCACATTTTGTATATCTAACAATACTTAACATCGATTTTACTGATTCAAATTTTCACAGTGGTTGTTTCTATCCCTAACTCACATTTTAGAACTATTTTAAAGCACTAATGCTGGGTTTTGTTTCATCTGCAAATGGTAAATTATGCTTTAATGAGCAATGGGTCATTAAACACTACACTGGGTTAACTTTTAACCTGTTGAGGATGAGTCCGGAGTAACTCGGGCAGGCCAGGGTCTATGGGAAATGCCTGTTGTAGCAAAATCAACGTTCCTAAACGGGTTAAATACTAACAATGTACATCTACACATCATGATAGATATTTTCTTCTGCTGAATAAGTTTTGATCATTATGAACACCTTTGTTGAGAGTATACCACTCACATGCAGTCTGTGGGATAACATAGGATGCACATTTCTCATCGGAGAACATCTTTTCCAGGCCCACAGTACCTGACTGAAAGGGGGAGAGGGGAGATCAAAGGATAATTAAGACAAAAGTCAGCCGCATCAAGTGAACACAGTGTAGCCACAAAAATAAAGTCCAAAGTTTTCCAGCAGCACAAACAATATGTGCGTAAGACCAAAAGAAATACACTTGTAGGTGAGTTCAAGTATTGGAAAATAGCTGAGCTTTTTTCAGCTATTCCCAATTAATAGCAACATATTTTTTTTTCAAAAGAAAGCAAACTTTAGAGTCACGTTTTGTAGATAAAAATCTTATTTCAGATTTTTGTTTGTGCTAAATGTCTGAAAATTGTGATTTTTCTATTCTGTTTATTATTTTCAGTGTCATCTCTGATTTAAGCATTTTTGCCACTTCTGCGATTTCATCCCATTTATCCATTTTCCTTGGGTTTCAGTGTTTGCAAGTCTGAATTTATTCATTCAGTAAACATCACTTGCATTCAAGTATCAAAATTACCACCAAACGAAAGGGGTTTTAAAAGTATTTTAGAATGGTCCAAAATCGGGCTGAAAGTGCATCAGAGAGTATCTATAACCCCAGAGCTGAACCCCGGCCGCAAGGGACTTCGCGCTCCACGTTCATGATGTGCGCTTCACGCACATATTCTGCCCCACCAACATTTTTCAGGCCCTGGAGACAAATGTCAATGCTGGCATCCCTGATAGTGTGAAGGAAACAGGGAAACCAGCTAATGAGAAATGGTAATTGACATCACTATGGCAACAACTCTCCAAAATCTGATGACAGCTTTACTACAGTCAAAAAGAGTGCAGACATCATTACACAGTTGCCATGGCTGTGTGTTTGCCAGAGGTGACTATTTATACTGACTTCAGGCAAATTTGACAGTACAACACCATTTTCATTTGCAATCAGAACAGTTTTTCAAGTGATACTGGCAGATGACAATATGCAACAATCCTTGGGCCAGGCTAGGATTATTCCATCATATTTAAGGGAATAATTTTCCTGGTATTGAATCGTAATTTGCTATGCATTTTTATACCACAGCTAAACGTACACAAACTAACTTTTGTGTAGCAGTTTTCTTCCATAGAAGTATACAGGATACCATTTGATGGTTTGCTTTTTTAAAAGTACATTGCAGCAACAAGACTAAATCTCTATTCTATACTGGGTCATTCACAAACTTATCACATGAATATTAAGGAAAAATCATGACAACAATCTTGCCATTCTTGTCACTATACTTCATTTGCAAAACAATCACTACAGAAAATTGCCTGCTATCCATTATTCAGGTTTATAATAGCTCACAACAGATTCATAGAAATATATATACATTGTAGTCTATTGGGGGGGGGGGGGAAATTAGCTTGCTGCAACAGGAAAAATTTCTTGTGACTATAATTTATCCCTTTGAGATGCATTTTTTTCTTTTTATTTGAATGCATAGTAGAGTCTGTGGGTGTGATGTAAAATGAAAAGTGCAAGGTTTAGAAGTATAAATAGTCATGTTTCAATTAAACTACACATAAAATACCCCACTCAAGTGCAACGCTGGATAAACCTTCAATGAAAGTTCAGTTTTGTTGATTTTCACTTTGGATTCCCCACATGTAAATATCTATTTTTATTTTTGCCAGCGGGCCCGGTTTGTAATGTGACTTACGTATTCTCCTCCACTCAAGAGATACTCAGTTTGCGGATCAAAATCGTAGTCACAGATGAATGTACTCCAGTCGATCAGGTTGACATCGAAGGCAACGCCGTTGATGACGCTCGTGGCGACCGACGTGTACGGCGCAGCCGTGTAGTTTGGACACGAGGATACACATACCTGTCATCACAATGAGCATAGAGCTAATGAAGCTATTTTCACATGATATACATTCCCAGACAGCAATAACAACCTCACAAAGAAAACTGGAATTTGTAATTGTACTAGCATTATGAGTGTCTACATATAGAGTGTATTCAATAGAATCATCAGATAAAAACTATAGCTAATGCATATTTAATATGATGATGATTTGTCAAAAGACACAGCATCAGTTAAAATGCACCAAGCAAAACCATAAAAAATGACTTTAGAGTAATCATAATCATCAAAAACATTAAAGAGCAAAATGCAACCACCTTGGTGGTGAAAACAAAACAAAGAAAGAACAAAGTCAGTATTTACATGTTATTGTTGTTATGTGTAGAATAAATCAAGTAGACTTTGTTTACCTGCACTGTTGGACATTTTACACTGAGGAGAGTTGAAGAACTCAGGCAATCCAAGAAGTTGAAGAAGTACAGGTACGGCTTATCTCTGTCAAAAGAGAAAGGTGAACGAGACATGTGATGTTTAATGCAACATTAACAAATTGTCTTTTGTACATGCAGTCACAGAAAAGCCTCTCAGTCTGAAAAATATGAGCTGCAAGGTCCTACATTATGCAACTGTGTGTGATGCTGTATAGAAATTAAGTTATACAAATATCCACTTTAATAATAACCTTAAAGCTGGAATGCTTCAAATAGGTGAAAATCTGCGAGGGACTGCTTTTTTGATACACACTCAGTTTTTCTAACAGATAGTAGACAATCTTTTAATAGTGGTAGTGTGTATGAGCAGGGTAATATTTGTTCATAGTCATCTCCATTCCGACAACTTTCAATACTTTTGCACGCTTGAGTGTGTGTTTTTTTTCCATTTTTCATCCTTTTGACCATCAAAATACCACACAGTCAAGAAAGTTCAACATCTCATGTTTTATTAATAACTGAGCCACCAGAGTCAAACAGTTGTTTTACATTTACATTTACTGTAATACCATGTACATGGCACATCTGAAACATGTTGATGATAAGTTGAATATGTCAATATATATTAGCAAATGCCATTCATGACATGCACATTTGTACACCCATCAACTAAACAAAAATGAAAATGGCCACTTCTTTCATGTGTAAAAAATAGCGATAATCTATGTACAAGTAGGTAATCATATTCCACCATTAAAACTCATAAAATTTGCCTCTTCAAGAGCTATTTGTCAGAAGTTAGCAATATACATGTAACAATGAAAATGCTACAACTGTAACAATGGAACATTTGTAATTTTTCATTCTGAGCAGCAACCAAACTATATCATTTGGATGTAAGTATTCATATAGAAAGAAATATGCTCTTTCCCCCTCAAAAACATTGACAGATAAAAATGGAATTTCAGATTCCTGTATGAAATTCCCAATATACAAGTATGACCTTTAAATGTATGATTATAAAGTTTGTGTTTCACTTGATATGGCAAAAGAATGGGAAAGATAGAAAGTCTACAGAAATCTTTGCTTGCCAAGAATGAAAAAGAAGAAGTACAAAAATGGTAGCAAAGTTGTATTAACCAAGAGTACATAATTCCACAAAATGAATTGCAGGTCATATCTCATTGACAGCTAAATTAAAAGGAGGTAAAAGCACTGCTTCTGTCATTCTCTGGGCTCTTCACATACAGTATACACCACTAAAAATATACTCTATATTGCGAGTGGTTGATTTCTTAAAGAAGTACTGGTAGATCATTTTTCAGGTGCAGAAAAAAAAAAGCTGTTGAAAAAAAAAAAAAAAACAAGTTGGCAATATCCCACCTTGGACATGATACAAGGCTTTTGTACCACAGGAGGAAATATTGTTAGGATTTTATTAATAGCAAAATATGCAAAAGAAGAACATCACAACATTTTTAATAGACTGAGTACATAATACAAAGTAGGTCCTATACAATCTTCTTACTTGACATTCTCTGCATATCCACAAATGTTGCCATAGGTGTCTGTTGGTTTGATGAGAGTGACTGGATTGCCATGGGACCAGGCTGGAAAAAAAAGAGACAAACAAACAAACAAAAATATAAAAATCATTGTGTGTGTGTGTGTGAGTGTGTGTCTATGAGTATTTTCTTGTAAAAAAGAAAATGTACAAGTATGTCTCATTGTGACTGGATGTTACTCATGTACAACTTTTATAACCTCCGCCAAGGGAGGAGGTTGTGTTTTTCTTTGATACCGTTTGTTTGTTTGTTTGTTTGTTTGTTTGTTTGTTTGTTTGTTTGTCCATGTGCAAAATAACTCAAAAAGTAGTTAACGGATTTGGATGAAACTTTCATACAGGAAAGGTTGAGAATGACACAAGTAACAAATTATCAATTTTGGTAGAGATCCGAGAATGTTGGGGGAATTTATGGAGGATTTTTTATATTTTGACAGGTGGGGTCAATGAACTTGGGAGTTCAAGGCGAACATTTTTGAGGTTTCAAACACGCACTAAAGTGCATGCTCTAGTTTCTGCTAGGGCGAGGCGCGCCGCCCAGCTGAGGGTTTATGACGTAAGAAAGGCTTCTATATTGGGAAATCAGGCGATTTTTCAGCATGTATGCCTATGGGTGGAAGTCACTGATCTCTATGGAAGAGCCCAAAGAGCTTTTAAAATCTCTTTGGGTAGATCAACACCATTGCTGGAAAGTAGCTGCTTGGCGGAGGTCTGCGCTCTCAGAGTGCTTTTCTATTTTCACTCTATATTCTGAATGTACATGGTAAGCCCCTGACATTCAACAAAAACAGTACAAGTGTATTTCATATCAAATACACCAATTGGCACTCTGCCAGAAAGATGATGGCTACAGCCTCAAGAGGTATGTTTTGATGATTTTCGATGATATAATCAATTTCAGTCATCCCATTAAAACCAACACCAACATAAAGTACAATATAATGGGTGAATAAAACTTAAACACAACAAATTGATGTGACATCTTAATATTTTTGTTGTATCAGTCTGAATCTGGTGCACCTACATATATCTTTAAAATTTGATGCTGTGTTAGGAACAAACTTTACATGGTACCTGTGTATTCTATTCAAAGGTTATTAATAATATAGAAGTGCATGATCAATACATTTACAACACATCCTTTTGAGCGAAGCATTTATTTCAAAAATAGTTGCCCTGACTTTTAAAAATATCAAAAAGCCCAGACATACCCTCTCAAGAAATTTGAACAATCATAACTAGATATATAAATTGCTGTTTCA
This sequence comes from Diadema antillarum, assembly GCF_040938485.1. NCBI lineage: Eukaryota > Metazoa > Echinodermata > Echinoidea > Diadematoida > Diadematidae > Diadema > Diadema antillarum. The sequence goes on from NW_027271037.1 coordinate 1,048,193, forward strand.
TCATGTCAGCACTCTAAAAGCTATTATCACCCTGTACAGTAGACTAGCCGCCCTGTGACCTCAAGTACAAAGCATGAACTCACCCCAGTAGCCGACAACAAACATGCCAGCGAAGCACACAATGAATAAAAGGCAGCAGATGACATCTGTACAGCTCCTGCAGAAATCCAAGCAGAGCGAACAAGATATGGATCCATTAAAATTGAATCGGCTCTTGGCTAGGGATATGGCATCACTGTTACCATGACAACCACTGCAAAAGGGCAAATCAGACTTAGCTGATTGTGGTTGCGATAAGCAAGCGGAAATGGAGTAGTGTAAGTTTTGTTTGCTCAGCGCTTCAGAGGGGGCAAATTTATGATACCATATATTGCTTTGCAAACACTGTGCTTAAATATACACTTAGGTCACTTCATATCAAAAGCTTGACAGAACATGAAATATGTCCTACCCCTACATGTACATGTTATTAAAAATTAATAAGTTGTTGCACATTTTAATTAAAAGTCTCCTATAATGCCCATATTTCAAAGTTTTGGATCTCCAGATGGTTTCAAATTGGCTCAGTAGTTATAGAAACTACATTGTACTGTATGTCAGAAAACATAAAATCTCTTCATTCAGCTATGGAATTAGACATAAAACCCTTCAAATATTTCAGCATTTCATCATTCTGTGCCTTGGTTGCTTCACACAACCTGATATATATTCCAGCTACTAGAGCTATATAACTAATATCTCCATCAAACAAGCAAATCAAGTAGCATGTATAACAAACCTCCAAACTTGTCATGATTTTTCAGATTTAATGTGACCTACCTGTCTTCTATTGGTCCCTTGAATGTTGGGTCATACTTTGTTGGTTTGCCTGAAATAAAATGGTGGAACAAAACAAGACAGAACAATGAGCAGAACTTCATGCAGAAGACATACAAAAGAGATCATGGCAGAAGTAGTGAATAATATGCATGCTTTAAGAAAATGTATTTACATGGTTATCACCTTTATCAAACATTTTATTTCTTGTGTACAAAATCAAACACACGAGACCCAGAGAAACATATCACTACACTCTGCCTTACAAATCTACCACTTGATGCATGTATTTTAAGCTGTCCTTAACCCCTTGAAGACTAGTCCCAAGTACAAGTATACTCCTCATTGGGTTAAAATGAGAAACTCTACCCATCAGTGTGAACATTGACCACATCGTATAGATATCAGCGAATAATGTGTTGGAACATTACTTACAGAAAACCATTCTGAAAATCCAAAGTGATTCCAAGCAATTTTAATACTTTGAATAAAGTTGTTGGATTCAAAGTATGCCACTGCGTACAGTTTGTCAACTTACAACTCTATTAGAATTGACCAGTAAATGAAACTGAGAAATGAATACATGGCCCATGTAGGCATGTGATCACCCACTAGCAGGGCAATTAGGTCAAATGATTAATGGATTAAAGCTTGTAACAACATGAAATCTGATCATGCACAAAAACGCTATAGCCAGTCTGCAATGTTATTTTCACATGCCTTTATCAGGGGTCGCATTTAACTTTTTTTTTGACTATCCAGGCGGACTACTTAGAATAAATTTTGACACTGAAGCAATATTTTGGCTAGCCAGACGGACTAGTTACTTCAGAATTTTATGATTTTTAGCTAGTCCAACGAGATTTTGGGTGGCCAATTGCCAGCGGACCATTGGCAATTTCGAACCCAGCTTTTTAATTTTTTGCTGGCCATCAAATGCTAGAATTTATTTGACAAGTCCCGGTCACACAAAAGTCAACTATACACAAGTGTACACAAGTATGCATTGTATCTTTTCAGTGAATGTTCGGATCAACACATATCTCAAATCTGATACAGATATTATCAGCGAATGCTATCTTTTTAGAGACAGTGTACACACGCATTTACAGACATTGCTTTTTGTGCTATTAAATGTAACACTTAAATTTGAACATTTGGAGATTCCATCAAGTATCATAATCCTTGATCACATCCATAGATTAGACGATAGCATGTTTCCTTTTCAAATTCTGATATACATTGTACATCATAGCAAAAATTATATCTGGGATTGTGCAAGATTACGAAAAACAACAATAAATAAACAAGCAAAAATACTTATTGTAGCATTTCTATCTATAGTCATATAAAGGAAACAGTGAATAAACAATGTATTTTGAAACTAATGCTTCCATACAGTGTTGGGAGTATACTGCAATGACAACACACAAAATACACTGTACTGTAAAAATTTTAATCAAAGTGAATTTTCCACTGCATGTTCTGCATGTTCTGTGGACAGGTGAGCCATGTTTGCACAATTGTACTTCAGTGATGAAAAAGAATCGCACAAATGTTATGTTTACATACATTTGTATAAAATGGTTCATGATGTGCATTTGTGAACCATTTCCTGCCTTACATGTACATACATGTACAGATGATGCATAATGTTTGTACACATATTATCAGTGATTTTAAATGCATCATAGTTTGTACCTATTTTTACCTGAAGAAAAAAAAAAGTAAAATACAATGCTTATTCATAGTTTCCTGTTTTTTCATAAACACTTTAAAGGAACAATAAAAGTAGCACGTACAGTAATCTATTACATCTTTCAGAATCTTTTCAGAAGTAATGAATTGGAACCCACTAAAAATATTGTACATTGTTCATCAGCTGCTATTTCATTGTACTTTTTTCCTTTCACTACAAAGCAAGATTAATAAATTAAAACATGGCAGGGATACACACACTTGTAAAAAACCTAAAGTACAATATTTTGTTCAATCAAAAAAAAAAGTTAAGGGCAGCACCTGCATGTCTGGTTCACTGAAAGTGTACCCGTACATTGTTGTACCAACTGGGAATATCTCCAGATACTATGGTTCTACATGTACGTACCCCTTCATGGGAAAACATCTGGAACACAATGTACACACAGGACTCTAACAGTATACATGTACATGTATATACATGTCGTACATGATGAACATTCATGCTCATACCATATGATGTACGGCACATTGTGAGCAAGGGAAAATGGCTGATTAATTCACAATGAGCTCAGAATTGCAGGTGCTTCACTCAAGATTGAAATGTAGACACATGATACATTGTCCAAGCTACAGTCACCAATCACAAATGATATCTGTACTGTGGAGGACCCACACTTTAAAGAGTTTGACTGCAAAATGAGTTAACTCCATTCTTGTTAATTTGAAATACACATATTTGCTACTAAAGCTGTAAAAAAAAAAGAAATGATAAAAAATACATGGGATATTTCTATCGTTAATTTTAAGAATACTCTGTTATTTTTTTGTATCATATAACAAGTGAGGTATCACTGGAAGGGTTTTACAAATTGTGTTGCTCCATCTGCTGATCAACTAACTTTTAGTTGTTTAAAAAATAGTACACTTTTAACCGGTTTTGCGACAAAACTCTTCAATTATTAATGGTTAATCTCCCTCTAAAATAATGTTCAAAACCAGCACCATACATACGCAGTCCATGAAATTGCATCGGGGAGTACATACAAGTACACATACAAGTATTTGTGTAAAACTGAGTTTTCTGGCAAAATCTGTGGTAAATTCTTTTCTTCTGATTTTATACAACAAATTATGCCTCTAAAAGGTGTGTATATTTTATAGGACACTATCTACTTTGCACAATTAATTGCATAATCCCTAAATTTTCATACATGTACAGTACCAAGTCAAACTAATCGATGAACTTCGTATGTAAACATATTAATCAAATATCATTTGCTTTCCTACGAATAAATATTAATTTTTATAAATTAAAAAATGTCCCATATAATGTAATGCTGTAAGTCGCAATTATGCAAATGAAGCTATTGAAATTTGCATAAATTTACAAATTATGATATTTTCCTTCATAAAATTTGAAACTTCAACTCTTAAGCTTCAAAATGATACCAAACATTTCAATATTGAGCAAAGATGAAATTTTTCCCTCTTGAGGGGACCTTATCTTGGACTTACCCATGCATAAAGAGATACAATGTATTATTGTCGTTAAATCAAAGAATCACACAGCATACAAACATTTTTAAATAACACAATGGTTGAAGAATGATAAAGCAAATGTGCAATAGTAAGATTCATAAGATCATATTGCTCTTGGCTAAAAACAAAAATTTAAGTCAATTATTGTGCTCACAGGCACCAAGCTCTAAATATGTCACAAGGTCCATAAACAGTTTGTACAGTATGCATGTGTTTCTCCATTAAATTCACTGATAGAGTACAGTGTATAATCAAGTATTGAAAATTCTCAGGAGGATCCTATCTACATTGTAGCAGCTTAATTATGACTATGGCTTCCACTTTGTGTTTTGTACATCTACTGTAGATGCAGAAGCCCATCAATGCACCCTCCTATGATTGAATAGTATAGAAACAGACTACGACCTCGAGAGTTCTCGTCTACACACTCAGGAACTGTATTGTCTAGCTTTGATAACGCTGGTTGAGGATACCTCTGCTGACTACATGTATAAAGATTACAGGAGCTGATGATATAGGATAATGTAAAATGCCATTCTGGAATCTTATAAACACACAAATGCATCATGGGTCATGATTATTAGTTTGTGTCACCAAGATTAAATTTGTTGTCTCAATTCATGTACATCTTTGTTGTTGGGTAATTGGTTTTTTTTTTCTCTCTGATAAGATCTGTAGAAGAGCAAGCGGCAGAAAGAGCTGGTCACAGGCTTCAATATGCAGTGCAGGTCTTTGAGTTTCACAGATGGGAATTTAACCAGATAGTAAATATTGCCGCTGTAACCCATGGTTCTCCACTGCTCTGTTCGCACAGCCGTGAAAGAGAGGGTATTTCAGCAGGCGCACTGAGGGTTCTCTCATTGTTCACAATGAGCAGCCATTGTGCTGGGTGGCGGTTCGTTGCCAGGCAACAATGTAACAGGTTGAGGCTGACTCCTTTGTAGGAGAAACAGCCATAGGGCCTCTCAGTGTGAATTAGGCAGTCGACATGACGGTAGGGGCAATAATGAAGGGATTAGCTAGAAAAGATAGACGGAAGTACTGGGTGCACAGTGTAATTGAACATGATACAAGTATGAACATGAGAAGAATTACAAGCAAAGAAGTGCGTCACATAATCAAAATTCATGAGGATAATTTGCAAATTTGTTTTTGTTCTTCTGTTTTCTTTTCAGTATCATGTCTTCTTTATTTCTCTATCATTTTTTTTTTTTGGGGGGGAGGGGTGGGTTCTTGCGTGTGTGTACATTGTGTTTGGGAGAGAGAGAGAGAGAAAGATTGTGTGTGGGCATTTGAGTATGAGGTGCCTTGGTTGGTTGAATAAATGTTTCAACATCCTAGTCACTGTTGCAGTAGATAGAAATGATGTACTGTTTTCTCTCAGTTAAAGGACAAGTTCACCTTCATAAACATAAGGATTGAGAGAATGTAGCAATATTAGTAGAACACATCATTGAAAGTTTGAGGAAAATCAGACAATCCGTTCAAAAGTTATGAATTTTTGAAGTTTTTGTGCAGTACCCGCTGGATGAGAAGACTACTGCAGTGTATGAATAACTTAGATGTCACATGCGTACAACAATATAAGGAAAATATAAAGAAAATTTCACAAAATTCCATCTTTTGAAAAAAGTACACATTCCCCTGACTCGTTACCGACAAATGTTATGGGTATTATCATTCCCCCTGCCTTTAGAAAGAGGCAAGTCAAGTGCTCTTTTATTATGCGAAAAAAGTGAAAATATGTTGAATTTTCTTTTACATTTTCTTTATACTGTTGTATGCATATGACTCACAAGCTGTAGTAGTCTCCTCATCCAGCGGTTCCAACACAAAAATTCAAAAAATTCATAACTTTTGCATCGATTGTCCAATTTTCCTCAAACTTTCACTGATGTGTTCTACTAATATTGTTGCATTTTCTCAATCCTTATGTTTATGAAGGTGAACTTGTCCTTTAAGAACGATCGTCAAAGCTATACAAGTGACATGTAAACTAGTCAAACTAGAAATATCACTTAAGGTGATTAATACCCCCGCCCCGTGACGACAGTCTTACCCAAGGAATGATCTTTCCTTATCTTCTGCCATTTAAATGCCGTTACCATGGCAACGCAGCTTCCGACACGTCCGAAAAATATGTCTTGCACATCCTCCCACCAAGACTATTGTGTGTGCCACATTTCATAAGCTTTTGTCAAAAACTGAGGAAGTAGTTCAATCCACAAGATCTTTCCTTGATCTTCCGCCATTAATATGCCGTTATCATGGCAACGCAGCTTCCGACACGTCCAAAAAATATGTCTTGCACATCTTCCCACCAAGACCAATGTGTGTGCCACATTTCATGAGCTTCAGTCGAATACAGAGGAAGTAGTTAAATCCACAAGACCTTTCCTTGATCTTCTGCCATTTATATGCCGTTACCATGGCAACGTAGCTTCCGACACGTCCGAAAATAAAGTCTTCCACATCTTCCCACCAAGATCAAGGTGTGTGCCACATTTCATAAGCTTTGGTCAAAAAACTGAGGAAGTAGTTAAATCCGCAAGATCTTTCCTTGATCTTCTGCCATTAATATGCCGTTACCATGGCAATGTACTTTCGGGTACTGTCAAAAAATGCGTCTTGCACATCTACAACCAAAGGCACACATCTGTACCAAGTTTCATGGAAATTGGGCAAAAACTGAGGAAGTAGTTTGCAACACAAAATTTTCCACCATTTTGGCTCATAATATGTGAGCTGTTACCATGGCAACATACTTTTTGTCACTGTCAAGAAATGTGTCATGCTGACCTATATCCTAAGACAAACATTCAATATGAATTCCATGAGAATTGGAAGAACACTGATGAAGCAGTTTTGCCATGAAGCATTTTGCCCTATATTTTACCAATAACATGCCGTTACCATGGCAACGCACTTTTTGCCACTGCGGAAATATGTGTCTTGCACATTAACATATTCAGATGAACATCTGTACCTAATTTCATAAAAATTGATCAAAAACTGTGGGAGGAGTTCGCGACGCAAGATTTGTACCCATTTTTGCCCATAATATGCCGTTACCATGGCAACGTACTTTTGGGTACTGTCAAAAAATATGTCTTGCACATCTACAACCCAAGGCACACATCTGTGCCAAGTTTTATGGGAATCGGTTGAAAACTGAGGAAGTAGTTCGCGACGCAAGATTTGCAACGGACCGACCGCCCGACCGACCGCCCGACCGACCGCCCGACCGACCGACCGCCCGACCGTCCGCTGATTCCTATATACCCCCTTCAAACTTCGTTTGGCGGGGGTATAACAACAGTTTATATTTAACCAGCAGAGGACAAGCTGATTTTCCTTGAACACACATTTCCCATTCAATTGTATTAGACACTTGCCCACGTATATTCGGGACTACAGTTGTAAATTCTCCAACTGGTTGATGATTCCGTCTTGAAAAGTACATCTGTACAGTCCCTGTATAGTACAAGTACATTGTACTCTGATTTGAAGAACGTATTAAAATTATTGTTCAATTCACAGAATATCTTGATTATCTGAATGGGTAAGATATAGAAAAACAAAAAATTATCCTATTGCTTCAAATGATAAAGAAATTAGATATGTGTAGATTACTCGTAACTACATATTGTACCAGGTAATATTTTGGTGCATTTACAACTGTACTATCATAGTCATTAGAATTTTCTCTTTTGTATACAGTGCTTGTATACAGTATGGTGACTGTAAATAAAAACACATCAGACATTTCAAACAAAATTTGCTCCTTACTGTTAGACACAGAGATTTACAAATGTAGAGCAATATGTAGTTTGATATCTAATGCTGAAGGTAAAACCTGTCAAATTATGAAATTGAAGAACATGGGATCATAACAAATGTGCAACGTGGCACTATGATAGCACATACTATACATATTGGAGGAAGCAATTCTTTTATCATTCTAATTGGAAAATATTGCAGTGGGAGCAGAAGCAGAACAAGACCCAGCAAAAGAATATAAAACCTTGACAGAAGTGGTGCATGGGGGTTATACTGGAATACATTACCTTGATTGGTGTACACGTACGTACAATGTACACTGTACAATTGTATATTGTATCTGGCATACGTGTACATGCTGTACTCATTAGCAAACTGCTGTACTGTAGACTACATGATCTACAAATGAGCTTAATTTTACCTGTCAGTGACTTCAGTACTGAATTATTAAATGGAAAGCACATAGAAGAGCTCATCAGGGATTATCACTATTTCAATAGTTGTACTGTACAGTATAATGGAAGGTGGTTTATGTGTACAGTGTATGCCCAGTGCAAAATTACCAAATTATACATGTACAGTGTATGATGTATGTTTTGTATCAAGATTCACAATTTCTTGGTGCATTTTCACAACTGCACAAGTGTAAAAGATTAAGCAACAAATTTCTCTAACTTTACTCAAAAATCCATATGATATAAGAAATACTACAGGGCACTTGGCAAGAGTTTTCCAACGAGATGAATTCAGCATTCATATTGATTGTTGATGTTGCAAATACAATATGATACAGAATATATGTGTAAATCTCAGCGGGCAAGGGACTACACTGTACATTGTATAAACACAGACTTGTCTATGAGATTCAAGGGATTTGATTGAAGGGAACAGAACACAATGGCTGCATTATGTCCAGACTACAAGGTGGAACATACAAAATGGATGACTTGTCTGCATTACAGCTTGCAAAGAAAATACATGTATTCTGAAATTGTAGAATGATTACAGAAAACTATATTCTTTCATTTGAAAATAAAAGATTAAATTTGTCCACACCAATTTGTTACACAAAAAAACAAAAACAAAATTAGAGTAAGGATCATTATTTCAAAACACATAAATTCCCTACATAAAGTAAGCCTAGGCATTCCTTTGTCCGAAATTGAAATACAACTGTAAGATTCATTTATCCTAGCATTTGTGCCAATATTCCACAGGATTACAATACAATAAGAATTATTATTGCAAAGGTTCATTGTTCCAACTTTGGTTAATTTATGCATTTAAATGAAATAAGGTGTGTAAATTTGAAAATGAATAGAAGGGACATACTATTGAACAAACCTACAAACCTTAGCTTCTTTTTGGATTCTTGAACCTTTGGAATAAAAAAAAAAAAAAAAACATATTTGTTTTTTACATCAACAAGCCTTCAAAATTATGAAACTTCCTTTACAGATTTACAAATCTTCTGAATAACCAATACACCATAACTGTAAAAAAAAAAGGAAACCCTACGTATTCTCTGTGATTTGCATACAGATCAATTATCAAAAACTTGATTTAGATGAAACTCAGGTATGACATTCTTCTTTGACTTTCCATAAACATTGTTGCATAGCATTTTTTTTAAATCTTTACTAATTAAATGAAAGGCAAAATAACCATTGAATAGAACAACTCGGAAAAGGAAAAACAGCTAAAAATGACCTCTCATCACCCAGCTAGCCAATGACCAGTGAGAAATAGAGCTCCTGGAAAATGACAGGCAGCAGTAGTCTTTCTTGCTATTATTAAAAAGGGATCTTTACAGTTTTGGTTGAGACCTAATTTTGGGTTTCTAACATTTTTTGGTGAAATAATGAGAAACCTTTTATAAAATATGAAAGAGCATGTAATTCTATGAGGAATTCAACATTTATTCGATGAAAATTGGTTTTGAAATGGCTGAGATATCCAAAAAAGAGGGATTCTAATAAAGTGCGGGATCCACACTTTCTCACGATCACTTTGCTGTTTGAGTCATTCCAAACCCGATTTTCATCAAATAAACTTTGAATTCCTCTTGAAATGGTATGCTCTGTAGTATTTCATAAGTGTTTTCTTGGTATCTCGCAAAAAGTTAAAAGCCTATTTCTCATCTCCTCCAATACTGTACCATCCCTTTAAACTGTGAAGTGTTATCTTACGTACATGTACAACCTATGTGGGGATTTGAAGCATAGACATACATAGACTGTACAATTGTATTTTGTACAGGATAAGAGCCTGAACATCTGACCGAAAAAAAAAGGGCAAAGTGAATACCTATAATTTACAAATACAATGTACATCAACACAATTGTGGAGAAAGAGTGGACTGGTAATGAATGGAAACTACATGAAAACACAGATCATCAAATGTTTCTTATTACACTGTATTGAGGTACATTGTGCAAAGTCTACTGTTGTACAACAGGTAAAAGCCACTGTCCTGTAAAGAACCCTCTGCAAGGATAGTTCACAAAACTATAAATATGAGTCCCTCCTTGACATAGAATGCTATCATATCTCTGCACATGACTGCACTACCTACAGTATACACTATACACTTTGTATCTCTATGTGTGTGTAATGTACATTTTTGTAGCAAAAAGAGATTGATCTGCATAGTACAAATACACCTGTACATGTATATTGACATTCTTAATCAAACACATTTTATGGATGGTTAGAGAGAACATGTTATCAACTGAGCTGCGGTATACATTACAAGTAATTGGCCATTTCACTGCTAGTTCACAGTGTGCTGGATCATACAATGTTCGTGTACAACTGTAGCAACACTTTGCATTCATGCGTCTTCATGCAAAATCATGAAGAGATATTCAAGAGAGGATAAAAAGTCTAAAGCTGTAAGTACTGTATGCCAACTCTCTTAATATAAAACAACAATCTAACACTTGAATTTAATAGGGGAAAAAGTTTGATGTGTTGTGCAATTGCACATGAAAGTGAAAAGACAGCATGTAATAAAAATTGGCACATGCCTGTAACTTCTTTGGTCCAGCTAGACAGTGTGATCTGGTAACACAATTTACAATTTGAATGTACCTCCTGAAGTCTACTAGTTCATCATGTTTTTGTAATTGTTTAATATTGCAACGCAGTCTAGTACATGTATTTTATTTAGCAGCTGAGCTATAGATGATGATGCCAAAGTGCTGTAAAGGAACTTGTACAGTTTGTATAAGAGCACATTACAAATATAATTATTGTATTGTATTGATTGTATTGTTTTGCTAGGGGAACGGGCAGTCAACCACTGGAATAGGAGTTCTAAAGATCAATAGTTGCAAAGACGTTGTAAATTATTAACCCTAATTCCAAGGCATGCAATGATTTGTGAATTTAAGAACATCTGGGAAGTAAAATGGCAGCAACTGAAATAAAATCATGATATAATGTCACCAAACATTATGATTTGTAACGTTTGCAAGCACAGTGTACATACCTTTGTATTGTACGTACTTGTACACAAACACTTGTTTCCATTTAATGTGCATCATAAATCATAAATTTCACTTTCTTCCATCTTTTCTTTTAATCAGAAGGGGAATAGACAATGGTCCACTATTATGAGAGGCTACATGTAATTAGACATACTTTTAAAGAGGAAATCCAGCCCAAATAAAACTTTATAGTCTGATAAAAAAGAGTAAAATCTTACAAGTTCAATGGTAAAAAATTTGACTGAAATCGGATGAAAAATAAGGAAGTTATGACATGTTGAAGCTTTGCTAATATCTGCATAACAGTTCTTGTACAGTGGATATGAATGCAAATGAGTGAGCTAACCATGTCATACCCTCAAAATTTTCCATTGATCGTGTACAAAAAATGATGAAAATTCAATGTTTCTGTCATTGAAGTCTGAAACATGATGTCATTCCTAGTTGAATAACTTCAGAAAAGTGATCAGTTTACGATACATACAGGTATATGAGGATTTGAGCCTCGAGCATAATTGCGCTATAAAAATAAAAACCGGAAATTTCACAATCTTATGTACAAACTCTATGGTAACTTGTGAGGGAATGACATGGTCACTTTGCCATTTGCATATATATTGATATTGACTGTTCAAGAACTGTTTCCCCCCTAAAATATCGAAACTTCAAAATGTCATAATTTCCCTATTTTTCATCCAATTTCGATCAAATTTATACTGTTGAACTCGTAATATTTTATTCTTTCTTATCAGACTAACTTATATTTAGACTGGAGATCCCCTATAAATGAAGATCTGACAAAATGAGTGTACACATGTATTTAAGGTGCCTCTAACTCCGTCTCTTTGGACTATGATAGTGATGCTATCAAGCTGATACTACTGAAGAGCCTGCATTCATTTGAGACAGGGTACACATTGTACTCAATTTGTGTCCTCAGTTCTAAGCCCTGTACATTTTCAGCACTGGATGTTCAATCTTCACCTGCTGCTTCTTTGTGCTTTGGAATATTAACAATAATTATCATTTAACTGTGGAAGTTTTTGAAAGAACTTCCACACTGAGAATTAAAATGTTTCCTTCTTTTGTAAAGTTACATGAACAAAAAGCTACAGTAATATCAATGAAAGTGTGAAAAAAACATAATCATAAACAATTGTACACAAATTTGTGAATATTAGTTTTCTCTCTCCTTCTCTATCCTTCTGTCTATAAATGTATTTATATCCCTCTCTCTTGGAATGATTTGTTGGGAGCCTTAGCCAAGACAAATATATTTTGCTCATAAACTTTCTTACTCTGTAACAATACCCATGTCCTGTAAAGAATGACTTTATAAGCATCATTTTGATATTCACCTATAATCACAGGCTCTATCATGTATTGTTTTAAACAATATCATTAAATCAAAATTATTATCCTTTTTAAAATTCATTGAATCATTATAAGCAGCCACTCATATGATGATATAAATAGTATTTAGAATACAGTGTATGTACACTGTAGAAGAGAGAGTTCCTATAGTATTTTAACTCCCAGTATGTATTTCATCATTTCTCCAGTACAGTTTTTTACATGTGTTGCTATCATTATCTTTATTTTGAGACCTCTCTGCCACACGATTATCATTACCTTGATGCTACAGTGTAGATCTCCATTTTTTTTTTTTTTTTTTTAACTGTTGCACATCACATGCATTGTCTTCAGTAGGCCCAATTGTACTGGTGTAGATCGTGACCATGACCAGACGAGTTAGATGATAAGTTTATCTTACATCACACTTGAAATAAACAGGAAATTATGAAAAAGCCTACACTGTTTAACTTACACCATGTATTTGTACTAAAATGATCACATTAAAATCTGAGCTCATGTAGGGAAAAAAAAAATAGACTCATTAGAGTCAAGATCTAATAATTTATAAATCAAGATGCATTTAATCATGGCTTTAAAAACAGTTTAAAATGTGTTTTTTATAGGCTGTCAACAGTCAAAAGGAATTTAGCACTCATCCACACTTGGTAGGCTTGGTACTTGCAAAGGGCAAAGAGCAGATTGTCTGTCTTGTACTCTTTGAACATTTAAACTTACTTGGTCTAGACGACCCTTCTAACATTTACTGTAAAGTAAAATTAATGGACAAGTCTGGACTCCGTAGCCCCGTAGTAGAGAAGGAGAAAATAGACCTAACTTGTTAAAGTCCTGGAGTGTATGCTGAATACCTACATCATTATTGATTACATTGACATTGTTGATCAACATCATTAATATTATCATGATAAATTGTACAGCATATAGGGTGGTAGATCCAATTACCGGACGCTTTTTTTCGTGGCTTTGAATTCCGTACTTAGAGGATGAAATTTTGGCTAAAAATAACATCATTTATTTACAGACTCCTGGAAATTACGAATTCAGCCAAATTATGTCAATCATTTGCTCCAGTTTTCAGAAAATATGCTTCAAACTACCCCTCTAAAAAAGTTGTCATTTTGCGCGGTGCAAAATTGCATTGTATTACCGGACACGATTTTCGCCATGAAATAATCAACATCTTTCGCACCTAGTCCTTGCACCAGAATCACAATTTATCCCAAAAATCACCATCTACACATTCTCACCGAGCGGATGACAAAGAAAAAATTGGCAAATGAGGCTCAAATTTTCATATTTTATGGTAAAATGTCTGTCTTGAACATTTCGAACAGTTCACGCAATAAAACCTTGTGAGAAATCGACAACTGGTTAGACTCTACTTCTAGTTTACATGCTTTGTCTATAGGAGCTGCACGCGTGGGTGACGAGTTGCGGGCCCCTTATTAGCGCACAACCTATTCCACATCGTTCGCGTTTGAAGACGATAGCTACCATGTACAAATTTCCGATATCGATCAGTGAACTTTTGGTTCTATTGGAATCTTCAGCATTTTTCCTGTATATGAGTGGGATTTCATAGAATTTCAGTCGTGAAATGTGATTTAAACATGTATGCATGAATATTAACTATGACGAGGTGCAGGACACTCAACTATAAATTTGAGGTAAAATGTGAATTTTTTCGTGTTTTTACATTTTTATGTGGCGTTTGTTACGATTTCGGTCCACACAAAGTTCTGTGAGGCTATTCTAAATCTACGAAGTCTCGCGCGTACAGAATGTTACTAGCGTACGCAAAAATGTGCGTGTCCGGTAATACCATTACCAATACTATGGTGTCCGGTAATATACCAATTAATTGATTACCATGCTTGCCCCTACCAACGTTCCACTTCCCAAGAGGTATTTTCTTGCACACTTTCACTGTAGATTCGACTCAAGATCAGTATTAAAATCATTATTTTTTCTTTCTTTCTTTCTTTCTTTCTTTCTTTCTTTCTTTTTTGGGGGGAGGGGGGGGGCGACGAGAGTAATATTTCGACTTCAGCAGTAGATTTCTACTCTCAATTACTGTTACAGGGTTACAGGGTTACACTTACAAAAGTTACAGTGTGACACATAAGACACAGCCACAATGATCACACTGTTTCAAAACGTTCTAATACAAAATTTAAAGACTTTATTGTTGTGGTAAAGAATTTGAAACATTAAAAGCACTTCGAATACTCACAAACCAAGACAGTCGCGAGCAAATCGGTGTCATATATATACTAAATTTACTAGCGACATACATTTTTTGTATGACCAAGCGTTGTACTTGTGCGTGGGAACGGACGCGTACATGGAGTCACTTTGAAGGGGAAATCCAACGATTTAGCTGGTTAATTCTCACGCCGTTTTCAGAGTATGTTGTGTAGTATATGAGGAGTCCATATTAAGTCTTGGCTTTCCGTCTTGGCTTAATTGCAGAATACCCCAAGTCTTTGAGGTAAAGGGTGCATATTCTATGTAAAATAGGTAAGTTTTCATGCGCGAACTTAAGTGTCCGGAAACCCAACCCCCCATCATAGTACATAGGCCTACATGTACTTTTGTACGTGATCACTGGTGTCTACTTCATCGCACCGAGTGGTACGGCGGACAAGGGCTGTAACACGGGACGCCACTGACTAGCAACCACCCCACACACTTCGTAGAAAGTGAAGTAGACTGAGCAATTATACTTCAAAGTTTGGACGGCATACTCACCATATTTCCCATCTTCTTCATCCACCAGCTTCTCCCCATCCTCCACTTTATTTTTGCCCATCGCTTGTTAATGATATTTCTATTTTGTGATATTTTCCAGTACAAATATCCAGCAGAAATATTTGTCAATCCTTATCGTAGTTTCCTGGAGATGTTGGTTTTTGCTGATGATCGCGCGGATGTTGTTCGTGCGTAGCGTGACTAGACTGACGACGAGACTTTGTGTGAGTGCGTATCAATACAATGGTAAACCATGTGTGTGTGGATTACTGTAAGCCAACGATGGCTTCTACGCACAGCGGGCCGGCTGCGCTAGTAGTGTGAGGATTGAAGTGGTCATCCACCACGGAGGTGGCTCTTGTTAATCCATCCGGAATCCATCACGAAAAAAAATGCACGCTTCATCGAACGTACTAATGGATCGATTATGCGCGTATTGTCATCGTCTGCAACCAATGACGTCACTCCACAAACTTTGGGGATTGTTGCCAATACATTTTGTATTGTACCGTAATACACTGTACAGTACTTGCACATTTGAGTGGGGGTTAAAGTCTTCATGACAAAAGCACCATTAACCCCCGAGAGAAGCACAATGGATTTGCCAACGATGAAAATCCACTTCAGTGATTAAAATAATTTCGAACACGATTTTTAAAGTCGTGAAGAAATGAAAGACAAAGTGGCAAAACAGGATGTCCGTCGCGTAGAGGGGATTGGCACCCAAATATAAGTCGGTGGATTGAGTGACTGTCGAAATAATATGAGACTCATATTACTCTAGTAGCACACATCAGTGAAGTGTGAGGGAAAATCGGACAATCAATGCAAAAGTTATGATTTAATGTGTCGGTGCCGTCATGGCTAGATGAGACGCCTGTAGAGTCACCGACGAACAACAATATAAAGGGAATTCCACGAAAACTAAGGGGGTTTTTTGTTGCTGTTGAAATTTTTCTTCAATGGAAGTAAGTCCTACACATTCTCTCGACTTGTTTCTTGGTCTAATGAATAGACCCTACAAATGATAATAAGAACTAGTTGCTGACACATAATGTTACATCACCCCACCCCCTGCATGATTTCTGAAAGAAGCATATTATCACGTCAAGTGCTCTTTCAGTACCATTGTACGCTAGAAAATAGAAAATGTTTTCATTTTTCATTTTTAGTGATAATAATGAGCTAGCAAAAATCATTAATGATAATATCTGTGGTAGATGATGATGCTAATAATAATACTAACAATAGTAATAATGATAATAATAGGCCTAGTAATGATAATAATAATAATAATTATTATTATTATTATTATTATTATTATCATCATTATCATTGATTATAAAATGATAATAATAAATAAATAATTATAATAATTATCATTACTATCATTATTCTTGTTATAACGATAATGATAATAATAATAGATTATACAAACAGCAATGTACTATTTGCCTAGGATAGCCGCTGTAGTGGCTACGGATAGCCCAGCCATTATTACACTAACATTACCAGTTACCTATACATTTTTACATAAAGATAGTAACTTTACATGAAAGGGACATCTTGCCCAATGACAGAAGCCCTTGACAGGATTCGACCTTGGGACCTCCACATGGAAGTTAAAAGACTCATCCATGTATCTAGATCCTGTATGTGGATTGATGTGGTACCAGTTGTTTGTTTGTTTGGTTGGTTTTTGTTTTTTTATTTTTTTACGTCAATTCTGTTATGTATTACACACATACAAATACGCATTATGTACACTCAGCAGTGTATGTAGTAGTAGTAGTGCGGTAGTATAGTAGTAGTAGTAGTGGTGGTGGTGGTAGTAGTAGTAGTAGTAGTACTAGTAGTAGTAGTAGTAGTAGTAGTAGTAGTAGTAGTAGTAGTAGTAGTAGTAGTATAGTAGTAATAGTAGTTGAAGTAGTAGTACTGTGTAGTGTAGCAGTAGTATGGTATACAAATATAATTTGTCTAACTCTTGAGAGTTTCTGGTTAAAACTATGGGCAGAGGTGAATCCAAAAGAACTATTCACTGAGTGGCGCACCCCCGAAATGAATACAGTAGTTCTTTTGGAGACACCGAAGCCTAAAGTTTTAGCCAGAAACTCGAAATTAGGCAAATTTGTATATTTGCTTAATATTTTGGATCAAAAATTTAAACAAAAGAAGGGTAAATGGGGAAAGTGCGAAGCGAGAAGTCGTGTCGTAGTAGTGGATGCGATGTTGTGAAGGCAGCGCACGATGTCAGGGTGCTTTGTGATGTTACAACTGTTTTGTTTGGGTTTTTTTCAAAAATGTTACATTACAGAGTGACGGCGAAGATCCTCCACACACTTGGTGACGGTATGATGGTACGAAGCAATGCACAATGTCAGAATTGCATTATGAGGTCACAATTGCTTTACAAGAAGTTTTATTCATACATTTCACAGACTGACGGTACGAGCAGCGCGCAATGTCAAAATTGCTTTGTGACGTCACTATTTTTTAAAAAGAAAAGAGTGACGGTGCGACGCATGCAGTGCGCGATGTCAGAATTGCTGTGTGACGTAACAATTGTTACATTTCACAGAGTGACAGTGTAAGAAATGCTATGTGACGTCATTTTGCAAATACAGTAGTACATTGTACTTTATGGGATGAGAGTGTCAAACATGCCATACTCTGATACAGCTGAAAATACCTATAATCACAAGAAGCTCTTTCAACCAATCACTAGATAATGAATTCATAATAAGATCGATTTCATTTCTTTTCAGTGATCCTCGATAGGCCCATTGGATGTAGTTTTTGTTTGCATTGTTTGCTGTATATTCTTCCAAGTTTAGTTTAGTTACATGTGTTTTATATTCCTCGAAATGAAATTGATGAAAACATTAGAGGGACATTATTGATTTAAAATTAAACATTCATAAATGATTGAATTAGGGGAAATATTTTAACTAAATAAATGATATTTTCTATACTTCTATTATCATTATTGTAATAATTATCATTAATTCTTTATTGTTAGCATTATCACTATTATTGCTGCTATTATTAATGCTATCATTTCATTATAACATATCATATTTACTATCGTAGTGTCTTTTTTATCATTACCAGCATTCAGCTGAGGAGATGGAAAAAATCGATGATCTACTATGCGATGCAGAGAAGTGATATATCACACAAAATAATTATATGTTGACATCTTGTGGATGTGATGAAACAGCATACTTTGGCTTCTCATCGAATGCAAAGTTGTTGAGTCTACTAATATATGAGTCCGTATTATTTCTATGTATTATTCATGGGCGTGGGGGGGGGGCGTTCGCACCCCTTCAGACTCTACAAAAAAGTCACTTTGCTCCCTCGTATGCGCGCGTTTAAGAGACTTTTTTTCAGCTGAAGAAACCCGGAAGCAGAATCAGAAAGTTGCATTGAAGGCCTTTTTTTTTGTATTTTTTTATTTTTTTTTTGCTTGTTAGCTGATGAAACCCGGAAGTGGAACCAGAAATATGAATGTTTTTTTTTTATTATTGTCTTTTTATTCATTGTCGTTATGATCATCATTATTGTTGTTGCTGTATTTCATATCAACAGGAGCGAGTTAGCAACATTATCCTTACAATTAATGATATCAATTTTATTGACATCGTCAAAATATCTTTGGTAGCAAACAATATGAGACAGAATGGTCTGTCTGTAAGACTTTTGACATGGTTTGGAAGTGCGTCTAACTTGCTAAATAAAGCACTTAGCACTATATAGATTAACAGTTTGATAATGTACCAATGACCACTAATTGTTATACGTATACAGACGGGTGCACAATCTACTTTATCGCAGTCCCTATTAAAAAAGCACACACACACACACACACACACACACACACACATTTTTATGTATCAATAGTTTACAGCTGTAAAACATAAAATGAGTGAGGTAAAATATCCAGAACGCCTATATACTTTGCAATTCGTAGTCTGAGATACATGTACATGCAAACTTGTGCTTGGAAATAAGACGGTATGTTTTACTGTGCAATATATTTTCGCATGCAAGTTTATACAGCACAACACAGAAGCGACTGTCATGCAGGTAGCATACCCAAGCTAGGATCGTACTGCCACTCGGGTTCCTTGCATCCGCTGTATTCGACCGCATCGAATCTGTTGAACTCTACCAGGTTCGTTTTGTCTGTGATAGGCGAACGAGACCGTGATCGAGTTCCCTTCTTCCTCCCCATCGTCCAAGCATTCGTGATCGTGATTGACGGAAAAACGCACCAAGAAGAAGCCGATAGACACCGATATACAGGAGAGGGAACTTCAAACCCAGGCGAAGTTTTTTTTTTCCTTCTTTTTTTTTGTCTTTCTTTTTCCTTGTCTTCACATGTTTGTCACCTCGTAAGCAAAGTGCGTTAAGGAAACTTTATAAGTATCGTCACTGGCCACTTTTAGTTTATCCTGATTATGTTCCAGTGATTCCAACACTTAAAGATCTTGTGTTAGTGAAGATGCCATGCAGTATTTTCTCTTGAAGGAAAACACTTCCTCTGTTGCAACCAAATCACTTTCACGCTCACTGCGCTCGTTCAACAGGATTTCTTTGTTACTGTCTTTCTATTGAGGCTATGTTTACATACATTACCATGATAACGCTTCATTTCAACAGTAAAGCAGAAGGTTGGTAAACTGCTTGCTTCTTGTAATTCTCGGGAGTTACAATAACATGGACCTACGGAAGACACTAGGAGACAAACCAAATTTGCTTTTAACTGCTTTCCAAACTTTTTTTTTTTCACTCGCTGACAATATCTGTCTTGAGATATGGAAAAAAATCAGGAAGTCACAATTTTAGCTAACCATTAAGCTATTCTCGAGCCTAAACCATGAGCGTCTGATTTGGAAAATGACACACGAACCTTATCAAGATCAATTCTCAAGAGCCGAGAGAAAAATTGTGTGAACAGCACAGGAAAACAGCGAAGAGAGATAGAGAAAGGGGTGGATAGAGAGAGAGGGAGGGGGATGGAGAGTTTATGTGCATGTGTGTGTGTGTGTGTGTGTGTGTGTGTGTGTGTGTGTGTGTGTGTGTGTGTGTGTGTGTGTGTGTGTGTGTGTGTGTGTGTGTGTGTGTGTGTTGCGTTTGTCTCGGGAGAGAGTGCGGACGAGAGAGGATGAAACGGGAGGGGTGAAGAGAGGAGGGGAGGGGTGCATGGGAGATGAGGGAGGGGCACAATATATAGACGTTGCTGGGAAGAGGGAGCGAGAGAACCATGGGTATTCAGAGGAAACTGTGTTTGTGTGGATGGGGAGTGTCTGTACTGCGTGAAAGTGTGTGTATTTACACAATGCGTTTTACATTTTCCATGTACAAACTATTTATATATGTGCATATTGTTATTATTATTATTATTATTGTCATTATCATTATTATCATCATCATCATTATTATTATCATTAAATTATCATTATCATCATCATAATCATTGATTTGTTTATCAATTTATTTGCCCACATTACACAATTGCAGAATAACATAAATACAGGGGTGTACATGTATATTATGAAATGTAAGGGAAAGACACATGGGTCAGGGCTCACAAAAGTAAAATTTTTTACAATTACCCGGGGGGCATACATGAGTCCTCATGTGTCACTCCGTATCACATAATGTAGATGTTTATTATATCAAATTTGACTCATCATAATTATCAGTAAAACAAAGAGTAAGAAATCATTCAACTACATTAATCATGCCATTCTGCAAAATGTACATGCATTCTGTGAATAAATCAAAATCAAAATCAAATTAAATCAAATCAAAATCAAAAGTGTAACAGAAGCACACCCATACCCATAATACTGGCCAGATTGTACGGTGTTATTATTATTATCATTATTCACTTTGTGTGTCTGTGAGTTTGGGTCATGTATGGCAAAAATGACAGGGTATATTATGTTCTTGTTTAATGGTGGAGTGGCGATGTTTTAAAAGGGAATGCTAGACCAGTTCAAAGTTAGTCCAAAAACAAAGATTTAAAAATTTACAAGGACAACAGTATAAATTTGATCAAAATCGGATCAAAAGTGATGAAATAAATTTTACAGACGGCATGTTAATTTTTGCAAAACAGTAGAAATTGCCTCGAACTGTGTGAACAGTATACGTTCATATACGAATAGGCAAATGAGTGAGCTAATCTATATTCTTGATTGCTTGCTTTAAAAAAAAAGTGTGTTGAAATTTCCATTTTGCTTTTAGGAAAGTGTAAAACATGTTAGTCCTGCCTGAGTAACCTCAAAATAATGATCGCAGTGATTTAAGACTGGCGCATATCAAGCAACTGAACTGAAAACTGTAAATTTCAAGATTTGGGTATATAAACTATATGGCAGGTTGTGAGCTGATGACACCATCCACTCAATAATATCAACATTCGTCTCGACTGCTCAAGAAGTGTTTTGTGAATAATAGCGAAACTTCCTCATTTCATATCTTCCTTTAATTTTCATTCGTTTTTGGTCAAATTTTCACTGATGTCTTTGTGAAATGTCACTCTTTCTTTTCAGAATACAATTGTAAATCTTAACTGGTCCGGTCGAATTCCTCTTACCATTTGCAGTTGAAACAAAAAAGCCAGAGTTAGTGCTTCAAAATAGTCTTAAACTGTGAGTTAAGAATAGAAACAACCAATGTAAAAATGTTAATAAGTATAAACAATGTTAAGTATTGTTAGATATGCAGAATGTGAACAATAGCTATAATGAACTTGTTTCTAGACTAAACCGTCTATACAGTTATGGTGTATTCAGAAAAATAGTGATATCTCCTTATATTTTAGGCTTTATTGCGAAATTTGTATATGGTAGGATGATTTGTAATACAACTTACTGACCTACACATATGCAGCATTAAATGTGATAACTCAAACATTATGTTTTCAAATGACTGTTCCAAATGGTAAACAATACCTTAAAGTCACGAAGAAGATATGAGGGACTGCCAATTACTGAGTATCACAAAACAATGTGAAGAAAGAATCACACCTGAATTCCATTGCAAAGACATATCATTGTACATACTAATTAGCCACCTGGATACTTCCACGGTACGGTATCCTTAGTGTACGTCTAGATTGAGAAGAACGACTGAACATTAAAAAAACCAACAACAACTGTGGAGTAATAAGTTTCCAATTCACAAAAGAACAACTATCTATTTAATCAGTTGCCATTTCTATAAACAAAACAAAATTAAAGCATGTTAGTCTTACCGTAGGGGCTTTTCTCTTCCTCCGTATCCTTGGGCAGCAAGTGCTGTCGCATTTCGGCATCGCTTGAAGTAGTGGCCATTATTGCTCACATTAAAAACTTGAATTATATTATGAACGAAAACTAGGTATAGTTTACCTTTAAGTCCCTAGAGAGAAATAAATCGCCGAGGGGGAGAGCGGGTGACTTGGCAATAACAATGACTTCTCCTAAAAAACTGGCGTTGTTGCGACCTCTGCGACCTCATCAGTTTGATTTATCATACCATCTTAAAGAATGTTCGCTTTGGCATTAACTGATGATACATACATACATAGGCCTACATCCTTATCTATTCTGAGAGTGCAACCCCAGCGATACAACGCCATGTATACGTGTGATAACGTTATACCTGCTAATTGCTGATCCAGCTGTGAGTGCTATAAATCAATGCGGGAAACAAACTGATCTCGACAAATTAGTGAACATCTGCGGGCGATATTTGATCTGTAAACGACGTATAAAATATCGAAGAATGGTATCAGGAGAGCTGGGCGAGAGGAGAGGACAGGAGGGGGGGGGGTAGAAACATGGAAGGAGAGCGGTATAGTGGGAGAGAGGGAGAGGGGATGAGAGTGAAGGGGACGCAACAGGGAGGGGAACTGCTGTCATAACAACGGGAGAACGGGAGGGATAGGAGGGATGGGAGGGGCGGGGACGGGGAGGGGTGGGGACGGGGAGGGGAAGGGGCAGTGCATGGGAGAGCATGAAGGGGGAAGTAGAAGAATAGGAAGGAAACGGCGAATGGTGAAAGAGAATGGGGAGGGGGAGGAGGCGAGTTGGAGGATGTTGCTACGACAAAAGGAAAGGAATAGTGAGGAGTCCAACCCTGTCATAAAGGACATTTTTTATTGCATTGATAGGGATGGACTGACACAGAGGTATAAACTGTACATTGTGATGTGAAACGCATCAGTGGGAAATAATGGCAAGCAAAATGATTTAAAACTGGGACTTCCACGCGGAGTAGATGTCGAATTATCGTGTCTGTTCTATCCGCAAACTTGACAGTCATGCAGGCTAGAAGCAAGGTAAAAATACCAGACATCGGAAAAAGTTAAAAATTCAGGTAAAAAGTAAGTACATATATATATATATATATATATATATATATATATATATATATATATATACATATACATACATGCATACATACATACATATACATGCATACATACATACATACATACATACACACACATTCAACATACACGCACACATGCATACACACATACTATAATGTATACACACATATTTCACAAATAAATATGTATACGTACACACATAATCATTGTGGATGGACAGACGGATGTAGGCCTATGTATATAGGGTTATATGTTAATGAATGAAAGACATACAAAGACATAGAGGAGCAAATATAACCCGTGTCCGTCCATGAATCAATGAATCATAGGCCTACGGTCTTGGAGAGAAGCGACTGTGGCCAATCAGCATATAAACATGACTGCAATAATGTATCGGCAAGCTGATGGGAAGAGTACTGCAATGACTTGCAGAGGCTATTATAACAATTCTCTCAAGCGTAATGAAGTCTATCGAAATATCAATCTAATTTGCTGAAATATGAACGGTC
Organism: Diadema antillarum; assembly: GCF_040938485.1. Classification (NCBI taxonomy): domain Eukaryota; kingdom Metazoa; phylum Echinodermata; class Echinoidea; order Diadematoida; family Diadematidae; genus Diadema; species Diadema antillarum. The sequence continues at coordinate 1,072,546 of NW_027271037.1, forward strand.
TATGATTGCACAAGAAATAGAAATATATCTAAATTATCCTTTGGTACTAAAGTGTTTGTTTTTTAAATTGGTTTCACCACGTAATAATATCCAGAAGAGATAAAGGGGCAGCAGGATATGAGGGACGTGACAAACGTTTTATTAGAGATCAATCTTTATGAATGTCTGTTAATGTCTGACGTCAGTGTCATAAATTATCTCAACGTGACGACAATATAGCATGAAAAGGTCTGACGAGAAGCGGGAAAGCAACTTTTCGTCTGCAGAGATGTAAAACAACAACAACAACAAAAAGTACAGAATGAAGCAACAGCATCAGTTACAGCAGTGTATTTGCGTACATGAATAATGAAATATCATTGCTCATCATAATGTCATTATTAGAGTGTTCTCACTTGCAGAGTTATTGTAAGTTGAATATTGTTACAAACTGAAAGTCACTAAGAATGAGCTCGATTGCACGGTTAAATGATGATGATGATGATGATGATGATGATGATGATGATGATGAAGAAGAAGATGAGTAAAAGTTGGGTCCCACCGTTTATTAAAAAGACCACTTTGTTCTGGATATCTCAGCCATTATGGATGTTCAAAGATGATTTTTATCAAATAAACTTTGAATTCCTCTCAGAAGTATTGTATGCTCTCTAATATTTCAACTAAGTGGTTTTAAATAATCTCGCAAAAAAAAAAGTTCAAATCTGAATCCCCATCTCAAACGAAACTATGCCATCCCTTTAAACTTACTAAGAGCGATGGGATACCAATCTAATCATCTCTGACGCATGCACTTTCGTGTTACAGTCGTGAAACTTTTCCTGCTAAATTGAATATTAGGCTCAGTGCTGCTCGTGTTGCTTGGTCAATGATTTCAATAAAAGGCACTTATTAATTTTGTATGACTAACGGCTGTCTACCGATTTAGATGATAATAGCGGATGAGTGCATCGTCTGATCCATTGGATAGTGCCGGTCGACAGTTCTACTGCACAAGGAACACTATAGAAATGTTGTTCTGTATATAGAGCGTGGGAATATCCATGGTATGATCTTGAATAAATTTTCGGGATGAACAGTGTGTAAAGGGGCTGATAAGTAATGTTTCAAGAAAGGCGCTGGACAAGCGTACCGAAGTGATGTCACACAGTCTTTTGTTATAGCTTGAGTTGGAAATGTGAGCATGGTTTTGATATCAACAACAGTGTTCACATACGTATATTCGGGCCACGTGAGTTTTGTTTTGTTTTGTTTTTTTCTCCAAGAACCAGTTTTCATTGCGATGAATGGATACCACACTTTGGTATTCTTTTAAGGAAGCGGAATGAAGTTGGAGTGTAAGTGGTAAGAAGGAGTTTGAAAAAAAAAAAAGTTCTGGATTATATTGTGAAGAAATAAGGGAAATGGAAGGAGGATGCAAAACACACACACACACACACACACACACACACACACACACATGCATGCAAAATACATTAATCTGGCTTTCCAATGAGTTTCACTATTAAGCAATCTTCGTTCCACTGTATACTGTCTCTTACCAAAAGAAAATTCACCATGTACCATTTAATATTCCTGTAGTATTTTGTTAGTATACCCAATGTCACAAGAAAATTACAGGAGCATGATCAATTATTAATTTTTTTTTTATTTGCTGCGAACTGGTGCCTCTAGCTAATACAAGACAACTCTCATTCTTGACCCCAAGAAAAAGAAATCTTTGTAATTCCCCGAAGGATATACCTAAAGTGAGGACAAAAAAAAAAAGCTGCAACAAGACAAATGCCTTTCATATATCATTGACTTTAATCATTATATAAAATCAAATCTTTACTGACATTTATATATAATTAACAAGAAATATAAAAGTGTATCACAATAACCAGTGTAAAAATATACCATCATTATCTTCTAACATTCATGTCAACATTTACTGGACAAGTCTATAAAAGGATTTTCATAACTTTATGTGCTCTACGAGATTTGAGTTTGTGTACCAGAAAAAATGAAATACATGTTTCTAAATCTACATCATATCAAAATCAGTACTAGAAATTTACTGTAAGAGTGCATTAAGGCAATCATACATACTTTCAATAACTTTCTCAACATCATATGGAATGACAAACATGGAATGCTTCTGTATCTTATTGTGAACTTACATTTCTGACTTTAAAAAAAAAAAATGAATGCAGTTTTTTCCACAAAAGGCGAGAAGAATTTTATAAGTCCTGTCCAAGTCATATACCAATTCCATCAGTCGAGATTGAGATTAACAGTGACATTTAAAGATTCAGAACCCATTGTAATTACAAACTCCTCAAAAGCTGATTTCTGTCCCATGTGCATCATTAAAGGTCAAGTCCACCTTCATATACATGTGGAATGAGTAAATGCGGCAATATTATCAGAACACATGAGTGAAAGTTTTGGAAAAATCGCACAATCTATTCACAAGTTATGAATTTTTAAAGTGTCTGCGCAGTCACTGCTGGATGAGAAGACCACCACAGTGTATGATGTCACATGCGTACAAGGAGAATTCCACAGTTTTATTTTTTGAAAAAAGTGCATATTTCTTCGACTTGTCGCTGACATATGCTAAGGGTAGATTATTCCCCCTGCCTTCTTAAAGAGGCAAGTCAAGCATTCTTTTATTTTGCAAGAAAAGTGAAAATTTGTTGAATTTTCTTTGTTTTCTTTATATCATTGAACACATGACATCACAGGCTGTAGTAGTCTTCTTATCCAGCAGTGAATGAGCAGAAACTTCAAGAATTTAAAACTTTTGAACAGGTTGCCCAATTTTCCTCAAACCCTCACTGATGTGTTCTATTAATATTGCTGCATTCACTCAATCCACATGTCTATGAAGGTGGACTTGTCCTTTAAAAAAGTGATTGATCATCCTATTCATTTGACCACTTCAAAAGACTCAATCATCTTTGCCCTTCCTTGTCAACTTGTCATATTTCCTTTGCCAATGTTGTGTGCAGATTCGACAACCCAGTTTCAAGAAAGAAAAGGTGCAGAAAGGTGGTGGCCAGACAAGGAAGTCAAATCAGCCAAAATAATAATAATGATAATAATTATGATAGTAATAACAATAAAGCCAACTTTGCATGAGTGGAATCTAATGGGACTGGAGGATAAACCTAGGCAATGTTCTAGTTGTATGCGTGATGTAATATCAGCACACTGTTTCCCTAATTGGTTCTGGAAACATACACCTGGTAGTTTGAAGTCACAGAAATTTGACATGATCAGGATTGACAGAGAGCAGACTGGACTGCATCGACAGGCAGCGGAACTTTGGTTGTCATGACAACCGTCTCCACTACCTCATGAATACACTGACGTCATCGCATATCATCTTCCTAAAGAATACATCTACATGTATTCATATAGTAAAGATTATTGACAGCTGACAAGGATTATCCCGGAAGTCTTGTTGGTAGAGAAACAGGAGAGAGTCAAGCATCCAAGCTGCACATTCATTTCATTCTCAGCATTTATCTGACCATCACTTTGATAGACCAACAATGCTGTCGTAGCATATACACAACTACTTAATAAATATATATAGTTTTTGGACAGATGAAAGAGAATACACTGTCAATATTGATATACCTGTAAAACATGCATTGTGATATCATAGGAGATTCAAAATGTGCTCCTTGCAATTCATGAGCAATGTTCATTAATCTGACAATGAAAAAAAAAAGATTCGTTGATCTGAAAATGAAAAGATATGTACACATAAACCTTCCAAATTATGAACCTTAATAGATTATAGGATCAACAAAACTTTGGAATAACTAACCTTTTTTTTCAGATTAATGAACCTTTAGAATAACAAACCTTCAGAATAAAGAACTGTAACTGCAAAAAATATGGTTCCATTCAGCTGATGCACAAAGCACATGGAGGGATTACATTATGAATAGAATTGCTAGATATTAGAAAAACTAGATTAGGAATTTGTTTTTGGATGTGAGTGGACAAGGGTTATACAATGTACAAAGGCACTGCCAGAAAGACACGTTCACATTAATCACCAAGCTATATTACATATGTGACAATATAGAGTAAGTATCTGTGTTTGGACTTGTGTAGCCATGGTTGAGCAAGGCACTGCCCAGAAGGCACGTTCACATTTATCACCAATCTAAATGACAAACATACATATCTATGAAGATGTCATCATCGCTGGATTTCTCAAAATCAATAAGCCGTATGTTATGCCACAAAGTAGAATACAGAGAAAAACAATCTATTACACACAATATCAAGACAGGATATCAAATGTTGTGAAGCAGAAGGACCTTAGCTTGTGGAGTTGCTCCCTTCTGCTTTCCAAACAACACTGCATAAAACTGATCAACATTTCAATCTTATTTCACACACAATAGTACAATGTGCTTGGAGAACTTTCAGCCTGAATCAATTTGAATCCATATTTTCAAGTACCTAGTCTACATCAGTCATATTACAGTTGTTTCTCAGCAGGGGGAAAAAGACAGCCTCTATTGTTTCATAAACATCTCTATGATTCAGCACGATTACATCTCCATCACCATGAAAGACACACATTTTGATCAAAATTTTGATATATCAGTGTAAATTCATTGAAGTACTCACAATCACAAAGACACACATACATACACACACATGATATATACGTACATGTATACGGTATTATCAGGGACGGATCCAGGAATTTTGTAAAAGGGGGGGGGGGGGGGGGGGGTGTGCAACTAATATTTCTGGTGCCACTTCCGGGTTTCATTTCATTTTTTTCTTTTTATTTCTTTTGTTTTTAACGTAAAATAAAGGAGGGGGGCGTGCGCCGGTTGTACCCCCCTCTGGATCCGCCACTGTTATACATAATATAGATCTGGATAAAGCTTTCACATTTTTTTTTTTCTGTTCTTTTGTTTTTTGGGGATAAAAAATAATGTATCCTTTATACATCAAATTTGTTGAAATTTAATATGTGGTCACTTGAGTCATCTCATTCAATTTATGCACAGAGGAACAAGAATGCTTCAAGTCAGCCTTATTACCCTCAACAGGCACTTCAAATACAATTATATTTCTGTCTCCTTATTTCATACTGCATTCTCTTTAAACCATTTCATCCTATTATTTTAATCTACTTTATTCTTTAAATTGAGGCTACTTTACTTTAGATTATGTTCCAGTTATTCAACAATACTGCCCTACTTTGGCAAAAGGAAGCAAGTGACATACCATCCGAATTTGAGTTATTGATGTTTTCATAATTCACATAATGAGCTCTTCTTCCAGGCCAAAGTTCATGCAGAAATACTCATCCTACTAAGAGATAAATTAGATAAGACAACATGATAGTCCATTGACGTCAGTGTAAATGACAGACACATTTTGCTCTTTTACGCGAATTGTCACTTTTGTCACTTGCTTCCTTTTGCCAAAGTAGGGCAGAATAATTTTCTTGCTCAGTGGAAACAGCAGCAATTGAGACCTAAAAATAAACAATGATGTCATACACTTTAGGGAATGTTTCAGCATGCTATGTCAAAACTTGTGACTTACTCACTGATTGGCCGAGAGACAAAATGTCAGCTGTCTATGTGGATGTGTGTATGCAGATGTGGATCTGTGTTGATAAACAGTGCTGCATGGGAATTCAGTACTAAAAAAAAATTACAAATCAAAACACTGCCCTCTGTGGTGATGAACTGTCAATGTAAGATACACAGTGTTCACTACAAATGCAGTTTTATTTCAGCTGATATGAATACATCTGAATTTAAAAATCTTCCACTGCTTTGTATGTTTGTATGACTTAGTATCATGTGAAAGCAATGAACTGTTTCTTGTCCTGCCAAAATGTGCACGAAATCTAATTCTAAATGATGTTTCCATGAATGATCATTATCATATGCCATTAGAGGAAGAATATTAGGAGCAACCAGATTTTTGTCTGTTGTTGTTTTTTGTTCTAAGCTTTTATAGTAGCTTTTATGGGAAAAAATAAACATCAATATACATCAACATGCTTTTGCTTGAAAGGGAGATCCTTATATTCTAGAGGGGCATGAAGAGCCTATAATGTCTAAACTCTTCCAGAAACAGCGTGATAAAGCAATTATGAAATTTGTGAGGAGATCCAAAGATTGTATGAAGAAGTTTCCTGGCAAAGGGGGAGAGCTGTAAACTCAAATGCTGTATACAACACTGAGATGTTTTCAGTGAAATCACTACTTTCTTCAAGAGAATGTTGGAGATAATAGTTATGATTCCAGATCAACACAAGACTTTCCTAACGATTAAATCCCTCTCTTTCCTTTCCACATGCAACAATCGTCACATTTGTACAAAATGTGCAAAATAACATTCATATTAGGTTACTCAGTGTTTCTATGTAGGACACCTACACTACAAATGAAAAAAATGATATATGTCTATCTAAAAGAGAAAAAGCTGTGAAAAAAATATTTCATAAACAAAGTTTTATACTCTGTGCCTACGCCAAGAAACCACACTACATTATGCCATTTCAATGATAGAAAAATCACGCAAAAACCTAGATCTACTGAGTAAGCATTATCAATCATCCATCAAAAAGGATTGCACAAAATGTTTGATATTTCGTGTCACAACTACATTTCTGTAAGTGTAAAATACTAATACAAATGTGTAAAAGTGTGTTTGTGAAATGTGTTTACAAATATAGCATGCCTGTGAATAATTACAAGTTTTCTCAAATATGAAGGCAACCCACTAAAAATACTGATTATGTAATACTATATGTACATTATATAATACTATATGTACATTATATATTCCCACCAGTTTCACAACCTTTAAAGTACAAAAAAAAAAAACTCACACAAAAACTATGGACCAGATTATGGATATACTGATAATATCCCAAGACACAATCTGTATTTTGACAATAACATCCTCTCACACACCTGTCTGTATAAAATCTAATGCTTTCAAAACACATTTTGATATCATGGAGGATAAATTTCTGAACTTACTGTCAATCTTGGCTGACTAAGCTGTTGCGTGATGATATTAAAATGCAAGAAAACACACTCCTGTACACAACAAAATTGAGAAATTTCTCCAGGTTCTACTGCTTTACAAACTGATAGCAGTAGTAGTAGTAGTAGTGGCAGTAATAGTAGTAGCATGTCATTCCATGCAGATCAGATTTCTCAACATTGTTAACAGTGCCTTTAACATTGAGGAGAGCACTGGAGTTCTTACCTGTATGAGACATTGTAACTTAGATGGGATGAGATGGATTAGAATGTAGGCCTATCTCTTTGATTTTCTTCAAACATAATCATACATATAATTAACAATTTCTCAAACATAGAATACTGCTTTTAATACAAAGACATGGTTCTGACTAGTCAAGAAGGTCATGGGTGTGTTGCCATAGATTCGGAATTCCTGGACTAAAGTCCATCATGTGTTGTTTCCAGTAGTTCCCCTACCAGGCTGACACTGGGTCTACAGTGTTGTTCTGAATATGGAAACAAGTTAGATATATTTTTTTAAATGTGCATACAAACGATTATGAAAAACAGGTGAAACAAAACAAAAAAGTCCTATGGGATATATTAAAGTTTTTTTCATCTCCATTATGCTAGGTACTTAGATATGATTATTCAAAAGTTCAATCTATTAAACTTCTTAAACTCTAAATTTCCAGGTTGATTTGACAAAACATATTCCATGTCCAAAAACTGCTTGCATGTTGATAGAACAAGTTTTTCTACCTGTTAAACACTGGCAAAGTTGATGATTCGACTGACAAATTAAGAAAGCTCAAAATTAGAAAAAATACTAACATAGAATTGTCAATATTCTGTAATTTCAGGCAACTTCTTGTTACGTTTTACACACACAAGCGCTCTGATTAAAAAAGAGCAAAGCAACACTTTCCATGAAAACTTTGAAATAAATGAACAGCAGCTACTTTTTTGAACAGCAATTTCACACAGCAAAGAAGCAGTTTATAATGAAATTTACAAGTTGTAATTCTTGTCAACAACACAATACACTTGTGCAAGGTTACAAGCAGCCACGTACAGTATGTATAAATATGACTAAAATTTGCAACAAAAAAAAGCAGTACCATTCTAAAAATCTGATTTAATACATCATGCTGTTTGGAAATCTTCACATCTGTAAGTACTGCAATACAAATATATTCCTTGTTGCTTTAATATATTCTGATTTATAAAATATAGCCTTCATTATAATTATGAGGTATAGTGCGGGTTGACAAAGACAAAAAAAGCACGCACATATAGCAAACATACCAAATATTGTACACACAATCGGAATATTCATGAGCTGGTTATGGAGCAGGATTACATGAGATTCTTTCAAGACGGACAAACCATCATTCATGCACTAAAAATGTAGAGAAAAATGGACAATGTCACTGGAGCAGTTTTAGGAACATCACCGGTGACGGCTTGAAAGATGCTTCCACATCCAGTTGCCATGGTGATGGATGCAATTCTGTATGTAAATTGGAAGAGGTCAGATTGGGCCTGTGGCTGGGGAAGGCAGTGGTCTGCTGCAAACGCTCTGTTTTTGTGGTCAGTACTCAAAGTATCCTGGTCTGCACAGAGTCATCGTAATCCGTACGCAGGAGGTTAATGGTGCGTATCAAATGGTTCCTTCCAGAATAAAATCAAACTGCTGTGAAGCACAATTTATGTGTGTCTAGATGCAAAGTGTGGGTGATCATGAGTAAGGACTGCAAAGGTGTGTCCACAAAAAAATAAATGATTTTAAAAAGACCCCAAAGAAAATGCAGAATGGGCATGAGACTGTAAAGCTACAACATCATATTTCATGTTTCATGCTTCAGTTTGTCACATGAAATAACCCCGTCGCATTACAAAAGCAAAGGCAGTAATGGTTTCATTAAGCATTAGTATCAATTTTTCCCTCATTTTCTTTTTTCTTCTAAAAATCAACATATCTTTCTCTTTTATCTCTCTCTCCCTTGAATTACTCAACATATTTAATTCATTATCTACCTCTATCTCTTTTTCTCCAATATCTCTCTTTCTCCCTCTCCTTCTCCCAATCTTCTAATCCATAAATAGTTTGGGGTGTGGCATATAATTTCTCATCTCTCAAACTCTCTATATTAAGGTGTCTCGATCTCCATCTATTTCATACTGCATCTCTTATCACTAATTCTCTGTCTCTTTTTGCACTGCAAAGCAGCATGCTCAAGTTCTTGCAGTTTTTTTAAAAGCAATTCATCGTTTGAGAGGAAGATGCGTGGTGTGGTGAGAATTAATGCAAACAGGAGGATGGTCAGACACCAAAGATGATGATGGCAGACACCAAGGATGATGATGGTCAAGACACCACTGTGTCCTACCACTCTTCCTCCACCTTCTTATTCTTCTTGCCGATGATCTTCATCATGTTCTTGGACATGTAATACGGTCTGTCGGGCGACCCGTCGTGCCTTTCCAGATCCTCCACTGCACAAAGACACAAAGGTCACATTTAACAACATGAGAACAAGATTAAACTTCTGGGGATGATTTGCAAGACTGGAGTTTCCACAAAGCATGATATTGAACATTTAATGATCTTCCCTGGACAAATGAACAAGTGAGAATACACAGAGCATAGAATTGTAATGTTCCTGCCACTTAGTCTTCAATGCAGATGGTGAGTGTCAAGCTGCACAAAATTTATCAAACAAAAGTACATGTAACTGGACCATTAGAGATGGTCAACAGTATCTTAGTGAGAATACTTGGTATATCTCTCATGAGAATAAGTCTGGTCAAACAGTCGACAGGACTTCCTTCCCACATGCACAATGTACACTATGTGCATGGTAAGCCCTACTTTCAGGGTAAAGTTCCTTGAGCATGTAATCAAAATGGAAAATGGCACTATAGAAATTGTATACATATTTTACATTATTATCATCATTGTTATCACCATCATTATCATTATTATTATCATCATGTGTTTTTGTGTGTTTTCTTGTGTGTATATCAATGTATGGACCCCCTATTTGAACACACACATCACTATATACATGTAGCTCCTCGGGTCATGTGAACATAACACTCATTGACAAAAATATGCAGACTTTTCACGGTTATGTGAACACAGTCTTTTTGGTCTTCATTACCTGGACAATCTAAATGCGAGCACTGCCTTCTTAAATGCTCCTTTAATTGCTTCCTTACTTGCTTCCATAGTTCCCACATGAAATAAATCCAAACTAGCGTTTCGTGCAATGAATGTAAAGAAAGTGTCAAGACATTCAGGAAGATTTCACGAGAAATCTGATTGAGATACAGCTGTACTTACAGAAGGACAGGAAGAGGGTGTCCACACACATGTCAAAGACTCCAAAGAATGCTTTAGCGATGAGGTATGTACCTATACCAATAACCTGGGGAGACAAGGAAAAAAAATTTACTGTATATTGATAATCTTTCAATACATTACAGTTTAAAAGAAATCTTTGTTTTCTTCTTTCAAAATAAAAATGTACAGGGGTGAGAGCTTCATTGATTATTATTTGTCAATCTCACATCTTGAAAAAACATGGACAGAAACTTAGCAAAAAACTACCAAAAAAAAACTTGAAAAGTGATTAAAAATTATGAGTAAGCGGAGATCTCAGCTGACTCAGATTGCGTTGGAATATCCGGCATTCCCTTTATCTCATAGTCATAAAGGGGAAATACCTGAAAGGTGCTGCAGAGATAGTCAATGAGCAGAGGAGCCCCCTGCAAATTCAGGAAGACTTTGCAAAACTTATACAGCTGCATTTTTAAAACTGGGGGGGGGGGGGGACAGTTTATATTTCTGGTGCCACTTCCGTGTTTAATCAGCTGACTAGCAAAAAAAAAAAAAAAAAATTAAAGGGTCTAAGACCAGTTCAAGCAAAGAAAAAAGGCTTTCAATTGCATTTTTCTGGTGCCACTCCCGGGGTAAAAAAAAAAAGTGAGGGGGGGGGGGAGGGGGGAGGGGGAGAGGGGGGGGGAGAGGGGGAGGGGGGGGGGGGGGAGAGGGGGAGGGAGAGGGGGAGGGGGGCAAGTGGTTAGACCCTTATCATGTATTCCTATGTATCATACAAAAAAAAAATTAAACTTAAATTAAAAATTTCTTGAACCCTTTCTCTGTCATGGACATTGGCTTATGTGTACAACACTATGGAGTTCCTGTGCCAGTCAGTACTCATCGCACGAAAAATGCTAAATGCTGATACAAGCATACCAGTACATATGTATGCCAGCATCAAACAATAGGTGCGGTCAGACTAGCAAAAGATTAAGAAGTTTAAGATTGCGAAGTCTTTGCAATCTTTTGTCTTCTGGTCACAGTGGCAAAAGATCGAGAAGTTTGGCGGGGGTGGCATAGGGGGAGATATCCTTAGTTAGCGTGGGAAGTTTCGCGGGAAGTTTTGCGGGAATTCTGTGGCCCCACTGGCAAAACTTCGAGATTTTAAAGATCGTGATCCTCAAGATCTCAAAGTTTCGCCAGTCTGAATGTGCCTATTGTGGCCTCTGAAAACAGCAAATGTTGCAAGTACACCTCCCCCCCCCCCCCCCCACCCCAAGAAAAAAGAGAAACCTGCTTTACAATAGTCAGGCAAAGAGACATGCACTCACGATGATGACGACCCAGTAGTAGTTGACAGCCGGCACTGGGACCACGGCGCTGACCCAGGTGACCTCGATGGTGAAGTAGAAGAATGCTGCCACGCAGACGGCGGCCACGACAAGAAGCTGACCAATGAGTAGGAGGAAGTCAGTGATCTTGTTCACCACAGCAACCCTGAAGACCAGAGGACAAACATTTATGACTTCCAAGAGAGGCACACTTTTTTAATATAAAGATGTAATTTTTATCAATCAAATTCTTTACACAGACTCCAACTCTCCTGCTTTCGACGAGAGAATCATCCGCCGAAAACCCATTTTTGCAAAATCTCCTGTTCTCCCGCTTGAGATTTAATTTCTCCCGCCCTGGCTCTATGTCTCCCGCTCGAAATGATCTCGTACTTAGTGTCATCGTATGTTGAAAAATAAGCCTGAGATAGCACAAGAGAGCATCTGGAACCCCGGCCGCAAGGAACTTCGCGCACATCAGGTTGGAGTCTCCAGTTTGCTAGGGGTTTCGGGTGGGAGAATCTCCAGATCAGAAGGTGCTTGGGGTTGGAGTCTCTGCCTCTACATCATTATTACGTGCATTCAGACTGGAATTACTGTAGTAATAGATACCATAGTAATTCATTGCCAGCAATCACTTTGGCGAAATACCACAGTAGTAGATATCCAGGTAACTCAGTTAGTAGGAATGTAAGTGTGAATGGCCCTATACTGTTGCAATTCTTCTGAATGCATACATGCCACCAAGTTAAAACTTTGTCACTAATTTGTTTATTATGTAAATATAAATACATGTGATAGGAGTAACAGTTTTGCCATTTTCAGAGCTACCAAGTCTCACGCATTGTGAGTGAGACTCAAGCATTTAGGGTCCGTCTCACGATCTCACGCATGACACCCATTTTTCTCACGCGTTTGGAGCATAGCTTAAAGGATTACAGTGAGAGTTGCAATTGAAGGCATATTTCCCTTTTGTCTTTCAAAATAAGTAAAACAGTCACTTAAGTATGCACCAGCTTGCACCATTAAGAGCTAAAAATTGGAAAAGCCCCCTACCGTGGGAGGTCGGACACCCCCTTCTCACACCCTCCCCTCGCTCAGTCGCTTTGCTCCCTCGCTCACGCACATGCCCGCGCGCCGAAATGCTGAGTCATGAAAATCTCACTTATAAAATTTTTTTGAACTTGGCATCTATGCATTTTTTAGTTGATAATACAGATCTCCTTTTCTTTCATAAAGCGGTAAAAAGGCCCAGTAAAGTGGTTATCTGCAAGAATAGTCTGTGCTGACACAACTGATAATACTGACTCCTTTTTCATTCACAATATAAAACTATGGTTACCTTTACTTCTCTTCAGCACACAAATTGGCTGACTAAGTGATGGTATAAAAACTACAGCAAAGTGATAGTACATTTTACATGCTAATAGTGGGAGAATGAAACCTAAATATTCAGGCAGACTGAGGGAATACAGCAATGCTAGGAAAACTGATCAGTGAAAGTTTGAGGAAAGTCTCGCAATCCATCAGCCATCACTGAATGAGAAGACTCTGTCTGACTACTTCAATTTGTGGTGTCACATATGAAGAATGATAAAAAGGAATTATAAAGAAAATTCAGCATATTTCCATTCTGCTTAGCATAACAAAAGAGCACTTGATTTACCTCTTTTAGAAAACAGAGAGAATAATTTATTACCTTAACATTTATGTCAGACAGAAGTCAAGAGAATGTGCACACTTTACATAAAAAGTAGGATCAGAGGCTCACGTGAGTAAAGAGCATAAAATAGGCACAACATGCAAACAAAAATAAGAAACTGAAGCATATCAACCCCCCCCCCAAAAAAAAAAAAGAAGAAAATACTCACCTGACGATGTTTCTCAGCAAGAGGAAGAAGGCTTCTTTGGCTGAAGAACAGAAGTTCTTGCCATACACAGCAATCTAACAGACAGAGAAGGGGACAAACAAACATGACAGTATCACTGTCTTCCAGAGACAGACACCAAAATAATGTCGAGGCATTTTCATATCAAGATCTACACCACCTTTTCTATCTACAGCTACAGTGTATAAAGTGAAAAAAAAAACAAACAAACAAACAAAATGTGACCTTGCATCACAAAACCAACAAAAAGTCACCAGACACTGATTTTCAGTTACAGGCAGATTCTGAAAGATCAAGGTTTCTGCTTTAAAATGATGTATATATAACCTACAAATGGACCTTTCTGGACTTTCTAAACAATGGAAAGAAAATATACTTTGGGAAAGTATACCCTAACAAAAGAGGCTTTGAAGGATAGGGTCTATTCAAATGCTTAATCTCACAATGCCATGCTCTGTGCAACCAATGGGACAAGGAAAAAGGATATGAAACTCCACAGCAACAGCAATGAAGAGATCATCAGCTTAAAGGGGATGGCTGGTAACTGATCAGTGGGAATGCTGGGGATGATTGTTCCAATCCTTGTGGGATTCATTTAAGAGTACATTATATATCTATTGCTCTGTGAAAATTATTTGCTTCAGAATGGTCTAATGTTCAAGTAATGTGCAGTTTAATGTTAACGGCCTGTTAACGATCACCCCAACACTGTACAGGCATGCTAACCTGGAAACATTGAACAGCACATTACTTGAATATGACACCATTCTGAAGCAAATATTTTTCACACAACAATAGATATATAATGTACCCTTCAATGAATCCCACAAGGATTGGAACAATCATCGTCCCAGCATTCCTACTAATTCCCACTGATCAGTTACTAGCCATCCCCTTTAAGCTGAAAAAATGCAAACTCTATTAACACAATCTCTTCATGACTATTACAGTGTACAATATAACTTTCAAAGCAGTAACATCATCTTTTCAAGAGTTTTAGAATTGAAAGTGAAGAGTGTGTAGAGGGTTTTTTTAAAGATATGGTTAAGGGGCCCCTCAGACATACTAGTACCTAATCACACTATTCTACAAAAAGTGTTCTAGTAAAAACTGCAAAAAAAAAAAAAAAACACGCACAATTTCCTGCTTGTTTTATATTCCCAAACTTTGGATTCATGTAGAAGAAGACTTGCTCTTTCAGAAAATATCGAAAAAGTAAAGATCGACTACAGCTGTAGGCTGACCAGTTTCATTTATCTAGAGCCCTCATATGAAATCAGGGCCGGCATGCAACTTTTTGTTGGTTTTGTGATGTACAGTCACAAATGATACCAAATTGTCAAACACCAAATACCAGCTCACTATTGCAGCCATCATCAGTAATAAATAGAATTGCTGTCAGTGGTAGAATTTGACCTGAGCACAACTAATTGGCTTTTGCCAAGTTGTTGCCATGGCAACATCAAAAATTGATAACAACTGATTGGCCATTGCCTACATGCTGCCTTAAAAGTCGCTTGTGTTTTGTAAGTTGTAATCTTAAAGCTCTTATGATCATATATAATACTGCATTTAATCTTTGCTCTGATTTGTTCAATGACTGACATGCCCATCAGAGTGCTTCCTTCCCCTTTGGCTCAGATGTCTAGAAACTATTAAACTGACAATAATAGAGATCATCTAATCCCCCTAATCCCTATCATGTCACCATATGGCCATATGGCCTTCCTGACAGACTGAGGGACAATGCTAAATCTGAGTGGGCTTGCCAACTTTATAACTAGGTCAAGTTCAAATGGATTAAATGCTGATGAAAAACCTTGGCAAGTTAAAGGGATGATATAGTTTTTTTTGTTGAGATGGGACTTCCAACTTTTTTTGTAAGATGATGAGATACGACTTATGAAATATGAAAGAGCATACAATTCTAAGAGGTAGTCAAAAGTTTTTTCTCGTTGGTTTTTTTTTTTTCTTTTAATGAAAATTGGTTTTGAAATGGCTGAGATATCCAGAAACTAAGAGGTCCTAATGAAAGGTAGGACCCACCTTTTGTAAGGACCAATTTGTTTCAATTTGATTTTGGATATCTCAGCCACTTCAAAACTGATTTTCATCAAATAACTTTTGACTGCTTCTCAGAACTTAATGCTCTTTAACCCTAAAAAGGCTGGGGGGGTTGATTCAACCCCAACCCCCAACCCCTTGACATTTTTCACGACTACTCCGCCGCGCGAAATTTTCTGACCGCGCCGTTCGCTGACTTTTCACTCGCGCATCTTTTGACACCATTTTCATGAAAATCATGCATACCATTATGACGCTGCATAACGTTTTATACAAGCCTGTCAGACCGAAAATGGCTCAAAAACGTGATTTTGTGTATAAAGTCTATGCAAATGGAGTTTTCTCTTCTTATTCATAAAGATATGATTACTTTCACTTTTATAGGCTGAAACTAATCAATTTTAGCATAATTATGCTTGAAATAGGTTCTGTCATAAAGTTTGCGGGAAAAAATTGATAAAACAAAAGGTCGAAAAAACATGGAAATACATAAGAAATTCATAAAACAATAAAATACATAAGAAATTAATTTTGATACCAATTTATTTTTTCAAGTACATTGTTAGGAATGCTACAAAGAATGTTTTCACCAAAAATTAGGATTCTAGGAGCTTTAATTTCTGATTAAGAGCAAAATGTATGATTTTATGCATATATTAGCATAATTAATTATTATGACGAAAATTTATTTCTTTTACTATAGCTTGGTAGATTACACCACAGGTAATGCACGTGCCAAATTTCATGGCGATTGCGCGATCGGTGGCCGAGATCTGGGGGGGGGGGGGGGAGGGGGGGTTGAATCAACCCCTCCCCGGCCACAGAACACCCAAAAAAGCCCGGCCTGGTTAGGGTTAATATTTCATAAGTGGTTTCCAATTATTTCCTAAAAAGTTGAAATCTAAATCCCCGATCTCAACCCTTTCTTGTATGTCATCCCATTGAGCTCAGTGCCTGGGCACAGATTGATAGTATTTGATGCTGGTACTCACCAGAATATATGCATTCTTGTTGATGAACTTCATGAATTTCTCCAGGCAATAGAAGCAACATTTCATGCAGCGCAGAATAAACTTTGCCACTTTGTTCTCTTTTCCTGATTGGGGAAAGGGAGATGAAATAGCATGAACCAGAGATATAGAGGTGGTACAAATGAGGAGAAAAATGAGTATAAGACTCAAATTTAAAAACTGCAAATGTAGAAATTTTCGCAGAACATATTCAATTTTTGCATATTTCATGTTACTTCTGGCTAGCATGCATTACAAAACTCGCAAAAATGTTTTAATAATTTTCTCTGCACATTTTGAATGAGTTGACAATTATGCAGCACAAATTCAAGAACTTACAAACATTTTTCGTGCCGCTCAGCACGAAAAATTAATCATGAGAAAATATTAACGTTTTAACAGTATATTTAATCAAAACTCAAAAGAATATGATCATCAATGTGTATGTGCATAAACTTTTAACAGCGAAAAGTAGAAAAACAAACTGAACATCCTTCAGGGAAGAACTTTATCAAAAAGAACAAAACTTAGCAAATGTGCACATAATGCAGTAGTGATAAGTTTCTATGAGGAACTAATTTCCACTTCAATTTGATTTGTGTGTTATGAGGAGAAAAGAAATACATGCGAATTCTTACCTAAACTGTTCTAAACAAATTCTTGAATTTAGTCAAAAGTTATATAGTACAATACAACTTGTAATTTAATGAAATGGGGTGAAACTCTTTCTTCATCTCCAAATTTTGTCTCAGAGCTAGAGCGGTACCAAGCATAATTTCAAAACATAGAGAACTGTCAGATAGCCCAGAGTCATGTTTTAGAAACCCAAATATGCATTTGCATAGTTTGCAAAGAGTTGTCACTCCATCTACAGTACGTCCCCCCCCCCAAAAAAAAAAATAAATAAATAAATAAAAATAAAAAAATAAAATAAATCATTGGATTTCGCATTGATAACTTTAAAAATAATTAAGCAATCTTAATGCTATTTCAGAGTATGAAACTACAGGGCATGTACCAGTTCTTCTTGCCTACACATCTTGCAGAAAACTCAATTCAATTTGGTTAAGTGGTCACAGAGAAATGTGGATTGTTGTAAAGCATGTCATGAGTCTGTTTCTTCCAAGTTGAGTCCTTGGATGCTCTTGGCATCCATAACACAATGGACTAAACTTGGAGGGAAGAAATTCTTGACATGCTTGACAAAGATCTCCATTCCTCTGTGACTACTGAAGCAAATCTGAAATTGCATTTTGATTGATTCGCTATTTTTAAAATTATTGTTGCAGAAAGCCAAGTTGCAATTTTTTTTTTTTTTTTTTTTTTTTTTTTTGGGGGGGGGGGGCGGACATACGATATACGTAGCACCTCCCTGGCACATGAACAACTCCCCATTAAGAGCTCTTGGGAAACACATCATGCTTATACCTTTGAGCTGGTACTCTGCGTATTCCAGCATAACTCGTATAATCTGTATGATGGCGATGAGGAGAGACCCAAAGGCAATGGAACCTGTGTGAAATCTACGAAACAAAAAAGGAATTCAGTGCATACCGCTTCTGTACTGTATCACAATAATGCATGCTTCGTTCACAAAAGGCCACCTAAACAACCACAAAGCCCACAGAGGTTTTCTTTCCACTGTAACTCTATGAAAAAGATCTGTATCATCATGAACAGGAAGTGAAAGTGAAAAAAATAAGGCACTAGCTAAATATGATATGAACCCGAGTCATCTACTGCTACAGTAAAATATACTGGTATGCAATTTTTCCAAGAAAAACACCATAACTCTATGCTATTCAAAAACAAATTAGTTTTATATTACATACTGTTGCACTGCATAATCAAATTTAGAAATCATGACTCTTGTCTTTTTTTCTTTTTCTTTTCCTTTTTTTACTTTCTGAGATAAACAAAAAAGGGACAAAATCACTAGCTGGCAGCTCTGACATGTCTTAATTGGTCACTCGTCCTGTATTAAAGCTACAATATTGTATATTTGGGTTACGCTGAGTCAAATGCCAATAAATAGCCAGGCAGCTATGACTAAAGAGCATGCAGACTCAATTCAATTCAAATTCAGTACAACTTGATTCAAATATTATCCCTGATGACACAAATTCTTTAAAATGCATTTGCTAAAATTGAACACAATGCAAAGAACATTAAGAAACATTTGTAAATAGAAAAAAAAATTGGAAGTGCATAACATAAATGAAATTATTCATAAAAATCATTGCGCTTTGGAATAGAGAGGCCCATGAAAAAGACATGTTTGGAGAGATATAGGAAACTTAATTTATTTGAAATACAAAATGAGTATGAGAGTACATGTAACCGGAGCATGCACAAGCACACACACACAGAACACACACATAGATGAAAAAGGTGTAAACAGAGACTCCAACCCAAAGTACCTTCTGATCTGGAGATTCTCCCGCCTGAAACCCCTAGCAAACGGGAGACTCAAAGTTGATGTGTGCGAAGCGCGAAATTCCCAGGGTTCTAGATGCTCTCTGGTGCTATCTAAGGCTTATTTTTTCAACATACGATAGAAATATGTAAGAAATCCTTTCAAAGGGGAGACAAAGAGCCAGAGTGGGAGAAATTAAATCTCAAACGGGAGAACGGGAGATTTTGCAAAAATGGGTTTTCGGCGGGAGATCTCCCGTCGAAAACGGGAGAGTTGGAGTCTCTGTGTAAAACAACCTACCGGATTGCTCGATAGAAGCCCTTACTGAGGGCAAAGAAAGGAACGTCTGCAGGCTTGTTGAAGGCCCAGTAGTACGAGGCGAAGGCCCCAGCCAGGGTCACCTGACTAAGGCCGATCACAAAGTTGATGAGCCAGAAGAAAGCAAACAAGTTGTAGAGCTGCAGCCACTTGTAGTATTCCAGCATGTCATATCGCATAAAGGCGCACGACAGTTCAGTCATGTTGGAGGTGATGTTGAAATCTTCTTCAAAAGTCTGCATTAAAAAGGCGAACAGATCAACATAATCACCCAGGCAACATCTATCAACAATTCCATCAACCCTTCAACATCTGTGCGCTTCAACAATTGAAAGTGCAATAACCACATTCATCAAAATATTATTACGACACAATGGCAATTTAGAAATGATTGAAAGTTTCAGATGTAGCTTTGCTTGGTGTGGCCGGTATTATTATTTTATTTTGCTCTTTATTTTGTACAACTTGCACTTTCCATATATACCTACAGAAGCAGCATCTCAATATGATAAGAATGTATTGACTGCTTTGGAGGACCAAAACATAAACACCTCTGCAGTCCTAATCAGAAAATTGATTCATGGTATTACAGAATACCCAGTGATTTGAGTGGATGAAGTATTCCCGATCATTTCAGGGTTCATATATTGCTAATCACTCCAAGTTAAAAGATGCTAAAAACCATCTAACTTGACAACAAATACCACTAATCAAAGGTGCTATATCATTTGAAAGTTAGCCATGAACTTGCCTCCATATCACAGGTCTGCCCCGTCGATGCCATACCTGTGGCATTGTAAACTTCATAAACTGGCACTTCGGAGGTTGCTAGGTAACTGAGCAATTTGGGACCTGGTCAAGGACGAATGCATTTTCTACTCCATAAAGATTGCCATCACTTATAGAGAATCTTATCACAATTAAGTATACATTAGTAGATAAATTGTACTCACATCTTACACTTGACAACTGATTTCTAAAAATGTCATTTCCCTCTCCTACAGAAGTTAATTATAGGCTCTATTTGCTGTTCATGATAAATTTGACAGCAGTTTGAAGGATCTGGCATCAAGTGTGGTTATGTGGTCTAAACAAAGCATTTATAAAAGGCTCTGACAAATTTTGCCGTGAAGTAATTTGATGATCGTGTAGAGTAATTCATAATGAAGAACACTCATAGATTCAACCAATTTCTCAACTGTTTAGGGAGTGACCTGATATGAAATTTCTCACAGATTGCACCAAGTGCAAGGTGTCTCTGAGGGTGGAGAAGGAAATGATACTGACACAGGCAAATTTTACTCAAGTTAAAGCATTCTTGAATAAAGTTGTGTTTTTATTGCACCTGATTGACAAATTAGCCCTTATCAACTTAAAGAGTAGTACCCAAAAAAAAAAAAAAAAATCATGGGCATACATATCAGTGTTGCACTTGGCAGGCATTGTATCCACTGGACCAATAAGCTTCTGCCAGATGGCCAGTGCTAGTTCTGATTCTTAAAGCATGCAGTGGGTACTGCATATTTATGCAAATTAATGAATAAACAAGAATGTATGCCCATTATCTTTTATCATGGCTACTTCTAAAACACTGATCAATTCAGTGGTACACAGATTAAAAGGATACACAGCGATGGCAGCCCAGACGACAACCACGCCCGTTTGGAGGATGAAGGGTATTATGGGCCAGAAGAGGGTGCTCCACATCGAACTCACCGCCCTGACAGACAGACAGACAGACAGACACTCTCACATTTAAAGGCGCCCTATACATATCTTGTCAGGGGCAGATCCAGGAATCCCATAAATTAAAGAGAGGCGCACTTGCCCCCGCCCCCCCCCCCCATTTTTTCCCTTTTCTTTTGTTTTACCATAAAAAAAAGTGGGGGCGGGCCCAGTGCGCCCGCCTCTGGATCCGCCGCTGTTTATAATAGTCTGCAAACAGTGTTGTCCTGGCACTGCTGTACAACATACAAAAGGAAAAAATACAGCTTTATGCTGGATTATTAGAGCTAAATAACAATATGACTTCATCTGAATTCTTGTTTTGATTTTGGGGACCTACTATGTACATGAACGTTTGCAATCAAAGTTGATACAAGTTACTAGTAGTCAGAGGGTGGGCCTGACCTATCAATTGATCTTGCCTGCTTAGAATTTCAGTTATCTTTCTTGACTCTCAGTGTTCAGCATTTAAATTTTTAGGTCAATTTTCTTTGGATAAGTTGCTGCAATAAGAAAAAATTATTCATAATACAACAGTGCTGAAACATGAAAAGAAACACAATAAGGAGAAGAAAGAGATTTGACTTTTGTCAAATGTCATATATTTCATTAAGTTCGGATTCCAGACAAAACAAATAAATTGACTGAACCAGACTTCACTCATTTCTACACATAGAATATTTTAGGCTTTATCATACCAGCAAACTGCAAAAATTATTGTAAGATTTATGTCACTTGCTCAAACTTAAAATCCGACAGTGGTGCAGTTCATACCCAGGCCTACAATTTTCTCCAATACCAGACATTTAATAGGCCTACATTTTTAAAGGGCAGGCTACATCAAATGTTATAAATCATGCTTCTTTTCTTTTTTTGCACTACATTCTTCAATCAGATCGCATCATCGGAATTCGGCAATAGGCATGGCTTACCTGCTGGACTCCGAAATGAGCTGCACGGCGATGCGGATACGGGAACAGAGGCAGATGGTGAGAAGGAATAGAATGAGGAGAAGCACTGCGAGGACGATACCTATGACGCAAGCAAAAAATATAAGAATAAAATTAATCCATCAAATCTTTCCTGTACAGTATGTCCCCCCCAAAAAACTGTAATCGAATTTTTGTATTGATAACATCCAATTTGATTAAACTGTCCAAATGCAACTTCAGAGTTTTAAAATATAACATCTTTGCTCTATTTCGCAGAAAACCCAATTCAACTTCGTTAGGTGGTTACAGAGAAATGTGGATTGTTGTAAAGCAAGTCATGAGTCTGAGCCTTCCAAGTTTAGCACTTGAATGCTCTTGGAACTGCACATTAACGTGTAAACACAATAGACAGAACTTGGAGAG